>NW_023606378.1:0-60001 GCF_013339745.2 Dermacentor silvarum
GGCCCGAATCACGTAGTAGGCTGCAGCGGCGATGTTATCCGGGCTCTCACGAATTGGCTGTTGACTTGCGCTAGCGAGAGGAAGGGATCAGCTGGCCAGAAGTTTGGAAGGCGGAATGAGAAAGCCGAGACTGCCTGGGACGCTGCAGGGTCGGAGGCGCCGGTGGATTCCATTCTCACCGTAGTCTGCACAAAGTCGCAAAGTTTCCATTCTTCTTCTTCTTCTTTCTGGGGTTTTACGTGCCGAAACCAGTTCTGATTATGAGGCACGCCGTAGTGGAGGGCTCCGGATTAATTTTGACCACCTGGGGTTCTTTAACGTGCACTACAACGCAAGCACACGAGCGTTTTTGCATTTCGCCTTCATCGAAATGCGGCCGCCGCGGCCGGGATTCGATCCCGCGATCTCGAGCTCAGCAGCGCAACGCCTTAGCTGACTGAGCTACCGCAGCGGGTGCAAAGTTTCCAAAGTCTGTGGTCACCAATATTGTAGATGTAGCGTGCATGTGTTGCCCGCGAAGGAGTTGCTTAAGCACGAGTAAGCACACATCTACAAACAGTATTTTTTTTATAAACAGAAACTCATTTATATAGAAACGTCGAGAGGCAAGAAAGTGGCAAAGACTTCCGACGCTGCTAGACGAGTGTCCAGTCCTGATCTGGTCGAAAACCTCTGAGCCGCCGCCAGACGCACCTGCAACAGTCATGGACGTCGCGCGCGTTCGGTGCGAACGCGGGTAAAATGCTGACGGCGTCAAGAACGGTTGTGCGCGTTGCTGGTGCTGCCACAAGGTGATGGAGAAGATTGTGCTCACGCGTCTAGAGTGCTATATAGAACATCAAGAAATATACCCTGAAGCTATGGCTGTTTTCTGACGAGCTCACTCTTCTATAGACAACGCCGTAGACGTTCTCTCGTCTGTCCAGCATGAAAAATGCCTAGGAGATGGTCAGCGGCGATGTTCCTGGACGGTAAAGGCGCTTACGACAACATAGTTCATCGAGCCATCCTTGACGCTCTGGGTAATGTCGGCCTAAGTAACCCTCTTTGTCAAAATGTATTCAGCTACTTTAAGGGCATGTAGTTCTTTGTGCAAACAAAGGATGGTGCAACATCACAACATAGCACCTACCGTACACGGTGGAGTCTTTAGCTTTACGCTATTTGACCTGTTGCTCGTTCGACTCGCTTCATTTCCTTCCGCAATCCATCCATGTTTCGATTTATGCAGACGATATATGCATTTTGGCATCAGAAATAACGCGTCCCCAAGTGCGCACAAGGCTTTAAAAAGCGGCCACAATAACGTGACATTCTCTTCGAGCTTGAGATCTGGAGGCATCTTCCAGAAGTGTTCTATGTTTGCTTTTACACGCAAAGCACTAAGACTGTACGTCAGCAGAATTAATGGGCAGCGAATCACCTACGAGTTTAAACACCGCTGACTGGGAGTGATAATTTCAGAGTGAACGACCTCTCTCAGTACATGCTATTACATGCATACTGTCTTTGCTACAAATGGGCTCGAACTTTTCGTGCATATCGCGAATATTAGCCTGAAGAAAAAGACCCATGAAGCAAAAAAAAAAAAACAGAAATGTGGAACGTTCCACATATGCTTACTAATTATGCCTTTCAAATGCCCCAGCGTACTCTTCCACGAATTCTAAATCCTTACAATCGCAAAGGAGTAGTTGTGCCTCATGTAAGTGCAGCAGCATTAGTGGCTCATTTTGTGTCTCCTATTGTTTTGAATTTGTAAGCTAAACAAAATTGAGGAACCATGCCACTCTGAATGTGGATGACCATCGAAGCTACAGCACATCAGAGAGGGTTAGACAAGGGTACATTATTTTATTTTCATGATATGGTTATGGTAGTGACATTACCATTGCGGTGACTGTGAAATTCACCGACTGGTATGTAAGCCTTTCTTGTCTGGTTTCCAAATGTCCACATTGAAGTCTCGAACGATGATCACAGGAGTAGTGCCATAACAGCTCATCCATGCAAACTGCACGGCCATGAACTTCTCAATATCACACTTCGGTGTGCATTGAGATATATACACAGTGGATATCGCTATTGCTGCTTTCGTTTGAACTGCACGGACGTCGCCGCAGTCGGTCGCATTGTGCTCTTGCGACTCAAGGGCTGTACATACACTATATCCATTGCATATATGGCTATGCCTCCTGCTCGTGAGTCCATGCACTGTTCACAAACGCTTCCAGTATACCTATTAACTTGAAAGAATGCATATTTGTTCATTTGTTTCACCTATTATTATTATTATTATTATTACTGTTATCATTAGGGGCGGACTGCTTAGAACCTGTTTCACCTCCGCCGCGTGTCGGCCTCGTATTGAATTATCTCCAGGATCCGCCACCGCTCACCTTTTTTCTATTTCTTATGCCCGAACACGAAAAATACACGAAAGACTTACAGCTTTGTTGTAAAAACAGTTCTGTTATACTGGGCTGTCTTTCAGCTGCTGTCACTGTTGCCAAGGGAGCGAAGGACCCCTCAAACTTTCATTTGACCAGCTTGTCCCTGTGCTTCCTGATACACTATACTGTCACGAAGGAAATAAAGCAGACTATCAACCAATAATGCATGGTTACCTATCCTGGAGTTCTCATGTCTATTACCTGAAAAAAAAAGAAGCTATCCATGATCACCCATGGGCTCAGATTTCTCGCTGGAAAATCATGGGGATCGTCTGTGAGAGCGGTGCTCCAACTCTATAACACACTGCTCCTGGGTCTCCTATAGTGACTTTCCCTGTACCAGGTGGGACCAGTAGAATCAACATCCGCGCCATCCAGTATCTGCAAGTCCAAGCTCTGCGGACATTTCTTGGCCTTCCCAGATGTACACCCAGTGCATCAACAATAAGCATCGCGTATGACCACCCCTAACCCATCAATACGTTAAGAAATGTGGACGCTTCAAGGATGCGCATTTGGAACTTTGTCCGACTTCCATCGCATACTCTCTCCTCCCTTCCTGACGCTAGACCTTGTTCAGGGTTTGGCAGGATGATCGCCACCAACCGTGTAACTTCACCCCGAAACTTCCCGCCTGTAGTAGGACTATCTCTGTGGCTGTGGTGCCTGCATCCGCTTCATGTCCTTCTCGTCACTCCCGGCATAAAAAGAAAACGGAGATGTAATATCTCTACCAAATTCTCTTCCTAAACAAAGTACAAATGTTATTGTTCTAAACAAACCTACTATATTTTTGCATGAGAAGCACAAAGAATGCGTCCACGCTTACACGAATCGTTCTGTTCCCGCCATAACATCAGCGGAAGCAGTGGTAATTCCCGCGAAATCTACCATCGTCCAATTCATGACGTCTCACGTTACATCATCGACGGCTGCAGAACTCGGCGCTATCCCTGCTGTACTGGAGTTTATTGGTCATGAATCATACAGTCATGGTCCATTTTTTTTCACTCGAAAGCAGCCCTACGAGGTCTGCTATCCCCGTTCAATCATGGACCTAATGTGCAGTTAGTCGAAGAGATTGAACTACTTCACTATCATGCATTCAACCGACAAGGGGACTAACATCACCTACCAGTCGATACCGAGTCACTGCAGAATTTCTGGTAACGGCAGTGTGGATCAAGCTGCCCGATCTGCCCATGGTGGTGTCCGCTGTATACCACTGCCACTGTTGGCAACAGATACTGCCGCAAGGCTTGGCTCACTCGCACACGCGCTTACACAGACACTGTGGAACACTATTTAAAGCAGAAATTCGGGCTAGTTCGTTGTAACTGAACTTAGACATCGTAACAAGCGCTGATGGACGGGAACACAAGGAAGAGGCAAGTAGACTTGTGTTCCCGTCCATCAGCCCTTGTTACGATGTCTAAGTTCTGTGGAACACGAGTGAATTTACCAACGCAAGTCTCCGCGGATTCCATCCACGTCTGAAACTCCATCTTCCACCTTAGAATGGTGGCACTTCGGGCTTCTTAGTATTTCTATTAGTAATATTGTTATTGGTAATAGTTGGTAATGTGCTTATTAGGCCATCTTTTACCATGCATACGAGGAGCTGAAAGAACGCTTCAGTGCAAAGGGAGCTTTATTTGAAGTTTCTCATTTGAAGCTTTATTTGAAGCCTTCCCCATTTCTGAACCAGGTGCAGGCACCGTCCTCTGAGTGGGAGTAGACGTCGCGAAGCTTTCTGGCATCGTCTCGGACATTGAAATCAGCGACACGTTCGAATTCACCCAGACATTCCTTTACGTCTTCAAATAGTTCTCCATGAAAGGTATTCAGCGAGTGGTACAGTAGGGTGGTATAGAATGGTACAGTAGGTTGGCGTGAAGTCTCCCATGGCGGTTTGAGTTGACATCGTAGTCACATTCTTCGCCGGGAGTTCCAATTCTGGCGGCAGGCCTCGTTATCAACGGCTTGCCCGATGCACTGAATTGTCCAGGAGCGTAAGCTTGTTTTCCGACATGCTGGCCGGGTCTGGTGCACGTCCTTGAACCCCTCACATCCACCAAACTGTCATGTAAACGACTGACAAAACGTCATCTCTAGGTTTCACTGGTCGCTCAGGTCTAGAGACCAAATGGTCATCCGTGACCAGTTGGTCTACAGAATCTACCGGCAGCTTGGCGCTTTGGCGAAAGCTGTTCCACGCCACTACAATGTTAGTGCTGGCGGAGAAGTAAGTGTACAACGTCGCGAGTACGAGGACGTATTCGTCGGACTCACTCCTAATTGTCTTCGGCGGGTAACACCCAGCTCTGTCATATGGAAATGGGTTCCGTTGGCCTGTAAAGTGTTTTTCATGAAGCATTCGTTGACCTTACACACCAAGGTAACATATAAGCTGAGCCTTGCGGTGGGCAGCCTTGTGGACGTCACTCCCAGATACGACGACATAGTTAACATAGTAGTTGAGCATCCGACGCCATTGGCTCCAAGGAATAGGGGCAGTACTTGATCAAGCAGGAATTCCTGTGGCTGAAGGAGGCCCATCTTGCAGGTTGGTTTGTTACTACTCGTCACTATTTGTTGTATTTTGCAAATGTGCTACCCTTATTTCATTTCATACAGAAGTAAGAAAGAACTTCAGTACTGATTATTTTTAGAAAGAAAATAAGAAAAGCAGATGCAATCTCTTTAGCACTATAATATACACTTTTTTAAGAATAGAAAATAGTTATCACATGCAAGCTTAGTAAATAGCTTGAACACTTACCTGGAAATGCAAGACGTTTAGTTCTTTCCTGAAGGAGTCAAAATCTAATTGATGTATTGAAAGCAGTACATTTATCATTGCCAAAATATAGGGATTCTGAGAATGGAACAGGTATTGTTTTCGAAAATTCGAATAATGTTGCGCCTCAGCACGGAAGAAGAAACCCCATCCGGAGTAAAGAAAATATACAAGCTTCACATCACAACATACGTACATAATTCGCAGGGTTAGCATTCTTCGGTTTTTATATATTGTAGTAGTACATAGCGCTAAGTGCACGAAACTGCACACAACTGTACAGAGTGGGAGCCGATGACGCAGCGCAAAAATAAGTAAAAATTAAAATAGTATCATAGAGTAGTCTTACTCCTTTTTTGTCCTATTCATGTTGTTCAATTAAAGCCCAGCATGTCTCGCAAATCAAGTTTTATGCGCGAGTAAATACAGACAGGCGATTTGATTGCTCAACATATAATGAGTGAGTGAGTAACAACTTTATTTGAAATCCGGCGATTGGGAGGCCCGGGCCTGGGGCCGCCTAGATGGCCACTGGGAGCTGCTGCTCCCGCACGGCATCCATGGCTCGCTGGACGGCCCAAAGTTGGTCTTGGAGTTCTGAGCTGAGCAGCGTGGCCGACCACCACGCACGTAGATTTTCCGGGGAGACGGCCATCTTTTCTTGAGATATTTTACATCCCTAAAACATGTGTTCAAGGGTGGCTCTAGCAGACTTGCATAGTTTGCATATATCGCTGGCGTATATCTCGGGGTATAAAGTCTTTAACTGCACGGAACTCGCATAGGTTTCTGTTTGTAATCGCCTCCAAGCAACGGACTCCGTTCTGTTCAGTTTAGTGTGAGGCGGTGGTAATAATCGCCTCTGATTTTGATAGAATTTTGTAATATCGCTAAATCTTGTTAATCTGTCTTTTTCCCTCCACATCTCCTCCTCCTCGTTCCCCTGACCAATGGAAGTTACTCCTTGCTCAGCTCGGCGAGTAAGACCTCGAGCTTCGCGGTGTGCTACCTCGTTCGGGTTGATTGCGTGAATGCCTGGAGTCGTATGCGCTGGGAACCAGAGCAATAGCCTGCCGTTCTTCTCTGCGTTAGAGACTTTTGCTTTGTTGAATATGATGATGTGCCACGCCTCAAGAGAGATCCTACCCTTAGCAAAGTTTCTAATGACCACCTGAGAATTCGCTAATTATGTATTGAGCATTCGTGGAGACCAATGCTAGTGCAATGGCTACCTCATCTGCTCTCTCGGAATGTTTTGTAGTAACTGCCACGCTTGTAAGGGGTTTTTTGGTGTGATCTACGACTACTGCCACGTAGCTATTTCTGTGTGGGTATTCAGCCGCGTCTACGAAGGCGGGTCTGTCGTCTGATCCATAGCTTCGGATCATTTTCTCTGTTCTACTCGTGCGTCTGCCTTTTTTGTAAACTGGATGCATGCTCTTGGGTATATTTGTTACTAGGAGTTTGTCGCAAGTTTTTCTCGTTATCGTCCTCTTTTCCCCGTATTGATTGTGGTAATTCATTCTTAGCTTGCGTAGTATATGCTGTCCTGTTTTGGTTTTAGTTAGTCGTTCCACCTGGGATGTTTGTTGCGTTTCTATGAGTTCGTCCAGTGTGTTGTGGAGTCCTAACTTTACGAAGAGATCTATGCTCGCACTGATTGGAATCCCTATTGCTGGTTTGTATGCCTTTTTTATCAGGATGTTAATTCTGGTCTTTTCAGGTGCAAACCAGTTGTGGAAGGCTGCTGTGTATGTGATCCGACTGATTAGGATTGATTGTATGAGCCGTATGATACTTTCTTCCTTCATACCCTGGTGCTTGATAGTAATTCGTTTGAATAATCTCATGGTGTTTGTTACCTTTCTGTAGAACTTCCTAATGGTTTCCCTGTTTGTACCTTTGTTCTCGATTATTACACCAAGCACCTTGAGCTGATTTAGTATTGGCATATTGCGCCCGTTCTTGGTGTCTACCTTGATTTCCTCATGAGCCTCGTTTCTGTCGTATCCTTTGGGAGGCCTGCCCCTAAGTGTGGGGCGGTATAAGAGAAGTTCCGATTTCTCTGCAGAGCACGTGAGGCCAGTTCTTATGAGGTATTCCTCTAGTGTGTTTATTGCGGTCTGGAGTCGTTCTATTGATCCATCGCTACCATCACAGATCCAGATAGTACTATCGTCCGCATATACTGTGTGAATGAGGCAGTCTATGTGGTTTAGTTTTTCGGGGAGTCCCATCAAGACGAGATTGAATAGCATCGGGGAGATGACAGAGCCTTGCGGCGCAAACATTGGTTGGCGCAAACATTCAATTTTTCCTTCAGTGGCGTGATACATTGCTAATCTAGGGGGTGTTCAGCTGTGTGAGTAAAATGCATATAAAAAAAAAGCGACGTTCAGTGGGGTCCCATATCGATTGCTAAGACGACTTTAACAGCGAAAGCTTTAATGCGATGGCGTCATTTCATTTGCGATTGTTTGCTTATGTTGATTAATTATTTAAGTAACCATTTGTGGTCGTAATTCGGTATAATTATTTTCTTTCTTGCTGTTAAGAAGTCTTGAATTGATCCTAATTTGTATGTACCGCTCTTCTGAACTCTTAAATAGCCTTAATTTGCGTGACCAGTCTTATTGGTCACGCGAGTCTCGTGACGAGTCGTGGCGTGACGAGTTTATGGCGTGACAAGTCTCGAATTGATGTTGAGTAGTCTCTATTACTGTCCGCAGCCCTTCATCACTTTTAATTATTCGTAATGATTCTTAGTTACTAGTAATTCACTTTAATACGCTTTGCTAAAGGTGTACGTGCCGTATGATGTCTGTGTATTGGTCTTGTTAATTAACCCAATTACTTTTAATTATTATTTGGAACTCTTGAATTACTCTTAATTATTTTAGATACTTTGGGCTAAATTCACTCTTACATGCTTTATTGAACGGTAGAGGTGTAGCATGCCGCTTTCTGATTTTTGCTACCGCAAGTGTTGTCGACGATGGTCACGTTCCGCGACTAATGACCCAGTTAAGAATTTCGCTTTAAAAGGCGCCGATGCCCGCGCGCATGAGCGCCTATGCTCCATCGCGTGCACACGCGAGCAGACAACGTTTTAGAAACCGCAATCCGCACAGCCCGTCTTGTGACAACGCTAAAAGGCATCCAACGCTATTCTTTTGGAGCAAGGCAACACCTATTTAGATGCACTGGGTAGCTAGACGAGCTTCCTAGGGAGACCGCCCATGCGCAGACCCTGGCACTATTTTTTCACCGGCGCACTCCTTCGGCGAAAGGCCACCGGTCCGGCGTTCCGAGTTATTTTGTGGGCACCTGTACGCTGCCGAACTCACACACACAACTACTCAAGTTACACAAACGCGTTGGCTCACCTGGCAACAGTTTCATCATCATCAGCAGATATTTATGTTTACTCCAGGACGAAGGCTCTGCGATCTCCAATGACCCCTGTCTTGCGCTAGCTGATTCCAACTTGCGCCTGCGAATTTCCTAAATTCATCACTCCACCCAGTTTTCTGCCGTCCTCGACTGCGCTTCCCTTCTCTTGGTATCGATTCTGTAACTCTAATGGTCCGCCGGTTATCCATCCTACGCATTACATGGCCTGCCCAGCTCCACTTTTTCCGTTTAATGTCAACTAGAATATCGGCTATCCCCGTTTGTTCTTTGATCCACACCGCTATCTTCCTGTCTGTTAACGTGAGACCTAACATTTTTCGTTCCATCGCTCATTGTGTGGTCCTTAACTTGTTCTCGAGCTTCTTCGTTAACCTCCAAGTTTCTGCCCCATATGTTAGCACCAGTAGATTGCAATGATTGTACACTTTTCTTTTCAACGACACGGAATCCCAATCAAAGCTGGAAAGTCAGGTACCTGCAAAACGCTTAGCATAACGTCGATTTACATTGTGCAATGGCATCTGCGGAATTTGTTGTAGCCAAAACATGCCATAATTTCTGGGGCATCTCTGCAATGCCAAGCGATTCAAGTCTCGCCGCCGTACTGTCATATATGCGCCACATCGTTAAGTAAATCAAGACTTGCCTATCATCCAGTGGCGCTTCGTTGTACAATCTCTTTGTGGCCGATGGCTAATGCGTCCAGTCATTCTCTCTAGAATGCCGCTAGGCCTACTATGAAATAGTTTCGAATTTATTTCGACGACCAAGCGTCCTAGCGAACTTATACCAAGATTTAAAGTAAGACCAAGGGGTCTAGAGAAATCGTACCAACTGCATATTAGCGGTAGTCAGGTGTACCTACAACCATCTTATTTTTCATAAATAAATATTTATTGATTAGTTGTTGTATGGTCCTGCTTTTAATTATTGCTTGAAGCTCTAACATGTCAGATAGAAAGTTGTAGGAGGTCTCAAATAACCTCGGATTCATGCATTGTTTTTCGTGCTAAAACTTGGCTAATTGTTTTTGCCGAGAAAAAAAAAAAAAACGAGACTTTCGAAGGTTCTTGCGTCAGTGCTCTTACTTCCGGCGTTTTGATCCCGACTTGCCGACGTGACTTCCACCCGCACTTGGCTGCTTAACAAAGACGGTCATTTCCAGCACACAAAAGAGAGCGAGTCTTCGTCTTCACTGTTGTAATTTATGCTAACTTTGGGGCCAATTTATTGCCATTTTGGCACATGAGCTCCAACAGAGGGACACACTGACGCCAGAGGAATTCGTCCCGTTCTATTTCAGCTTCATGGCACTGCATAACTAGGCATGCCATTGTTCGGGCAGAGCGGAACGCAACTACATCATTACAGAACAAAAGTGTGTTGCGGTCGTCCTCGTTATGCAGAAGTTTCGCAATTACATGTAGACGGCCGTCAATTCTCTGTTGTCACAGGCGACCACTCACTGTTCTGGCTCACTGGTGTGCATAATGCATCATGCCGTCTTGCTCGCTGAGCCCTACACTTACAAGAATAAGACTGAGGTGTATTTAATATGTGACCGTCATGGCGCGGACGCTGACTGTCTATTGCGGCTTCCTTGCCTTCCCACAACTGAGTGCGACGCCGGCAATTCAGATGAATACGAGGCTGCTGCTGTCTCCTGTATGGCGCCGCTTCTAGATCTTCAAACCTTGCTTGCTTAACAAAACAACGACCCCAGTTTGGATTCTTTCTTCGCTGCCGAGAAGTCGCCCCTTTGGTATAGAAGATGACCTTCTTTATCAGTCGAATTTATCCGTAGTAGACGCCACCCTAGGTCTGGTCATACCAATTAATATAGTTGTTGGCGACATTACAACCTCCGATTCATGAATGACGATCCTTCATCCAGCTATACGGGTTTTACCAGGACCTTGCATTGGACACATGGACAGTTTTACTGGCCAGAATACTGTCGCACTAAGGCTACATGCGTCTCCAATTGTGAGCAATGTCAACGCTGCAAGCGTCCCAGTATATAATGACCCGCTAGGACTTCTCTATCCCATCCTCTCTTGCAGTGCTTCACTTCAGATTGTTAGCATTGACTTCTTAGGCCCTTTCCCTTAATCCGCTAAAGGCACCCGCTTTATTATTTTTGTGATAAGCATTCTTAGCGTACGTCACTCATTTTTCAGGGGTTGTCTATCTCTGTATATATCTATATATGCGTGACTCTAACCGTTTTCCCGCCAACTTGGGTCACTGGGAAGTCCGTGGTGCAATGGGTATAGCATTGTGCTGCTGTAATGAGGAAATTGGGTTGGACACCAGCTACCGGACCATACTGGGCGACTGGGCATGTGACACTAAATATGTTGCTGTAATCAGTTTAACCTTTTCACAACTTTGGTTACTGAGCATATGACAATGCTGAAGGCAGTGTCATATATACTCAGGCCAACTTGTCTCAATGTATATTTATACAGGTGCAACGCGCGGACACTGCGATGGCGCCGCTAATTGATCGAGCGCGTATATAAAGAAGCGAGAAAAGGAGCCCGTCATACAGGCCTTATGCATAACGCGTGTGTGTGATGGCAATACGATGTGTTCGTACTTTGCTTCACTGCTAATCGCTATAATTTCCTCATTCATCGGTAGGTGGGTTCTGCTGCAAATATATCTGTCCAACAAGCTGTCAACCGAGACAAAAAAATGCCTTCCCGATGCTAAGACTTCCACCGTTCTCCCCCAGCACAGCGGACAAAGGAGAGAGAGAGAAGTTTAATGGTGCAAAATGCAGAGAGGTCGGCCGGAGGTAAATCCCTCTAGCCAGCTACTCGGCGTTGGGGAAGGGGAAGAGCAAAAGAAAGAGGGAAGGAAGAGGCGCATGATGGGTGACGATGACGAGAGAAGGAGGATGTAAAACATATGGCAAGGAATTTGGCATGCTCAAAGCCTACAGTCAAGGCCCGTATTTCTTAAAAAAGTTCAGTAACGCCTGGATGGCCTTGAAACTCAATTCAGCGTCTGGCCAAGGGCCTCAAATAACGTCCTCCGACAACGGTGGGATGTCGAGACGCGTAAGGTCATTTTTCTATAGTCTCCTTTACATGGCACAACTAACAGTCTGGAGACTCGGTGCGTCGCATGAGGTGCACGTATCCGCGTGTAAACGCTACCCCCAGCCTTAGTCGGTGCAGAAGACTGGCACAGCTGCGTTGAATTTTCGGTGGTAGCCTAAATTTCATGGTAGGGTCCAACCAGAGTCCTTCAATACTTTTCTGGTCACGAAACTTCTCCGTAACGCTATGGGAGAGCTTCATATGGGGACCAAAGCTCCCGCGCGGTGGCGCTACGAGTCTGGTGAAGGTGGCTTGGACGGCGGCGGCCGCATTTGCAGTGCGTTGGAGCGCGAGCCTACTGGTTTGTTTGTTGTGTGGTATAGCTTTCTACACTCATCACGGACGGCAATATATGTGAACTACCATGCCTCTGACGTGCTGCGTACCTGGTTGCCGCTCTGGCTATCGGAGTTGTACGGAAAAAGCTTCGCTGTTCTGCCTCCCAAGCGACCGCGAACAACGCGACAGGTGGAAGCGAGCCATTCCACGACAGGAGACGGGCGCTTTCAACTTCGAGTCGAAGGCCGTTCGTGTGTGCGAGAAACATTTCGACACCACGGACATTATTCGAGCCGATGAGTTCAGAATAAGTGGACAATCTGTGCTTCTGCAGCGCGAGAAGCCTAAGCTCCGCGTCGGTGCCATACCCCGGATATTTGAAAACCTGCCGGCGTATCTTACGAAGCCCAAGCCACGGTCGCGCTCACAGCGAGAAAATCCGCCTGCAAAACGTCGTCGCGTTTCGTCGCCGAACAACGATGGCACTGCAGCTTCTGTGAGCTCCAGCACAGAGCCCTGCGATCCTGAAGCAGCCGGAGATGATGGTAAGCCTCCATTCGCGTTGCCTTGTTTTCTTGTTTCACTATGTTGAGAGCCTGTATTGCCTGTGTCAGAGTGAAGGACTCTGCCTGTGTGCTGCGTGATGTCGCATTATATTGATCCATATTTATTCGTTTGACAGGTGGAGCGATAAACACTGGAAGCTGCACAGAGACGGCATGCCAGACAGAGGGAAATGTCTGCTCCATCTCAGAGCTCCACGCAGTTAAAGACCAGCTTCGAAGCACTAAGCAGCAACTTCGTTTGTGCCAAGTGAAGATTGCGAAATTGACGGCGCAAGCGAATAGGAGCAGAAGATCGCACCAAGACGTTCAGAAGCTTTCGGCTCGCGAGAAGCTCATTTTTGACCACTGGCTCATGAAAGCCAACGCGAAGTCTGCAACAGCTGCGCGGTAAGTTCCAAATACCCCATCACACAGTAACATTGCTATTGGATTGCCCCTTTTGCGTTTCAAAATGTTATCTCAAGGTGTAACCTTCATTTATTCATCATGTATTTGTATCTGTTGTACCGCAAAACAATATGCTATTGAGGCAGACATTGGTTTGGCCGTTTTGTTTTGTGTAGTGTTATTTCTAATTTCGGGAAAAATTGCAGGTTTGTTTGGGCAAATATACTGTCTTCAGTTTTTATAACACCATTCTCATTATTTTTTGCTTTGCATGAATAGTTTCCAACAAGCTCATTGTGGAAAACAAATATGCAATTCATTCTCTCCAGGTACAAAAAGGAGTGGATTTATGACTGCTTGCTGCTAAAGATAAAGTCAACAGCAGTCTACACTTTTCTTCACGAAAATGAATTTCTGCCCCTTCCAAATCCCCGCACCCTCTATGGCTACCTCAGAAATCTGAAAGCTGATTTTGGCTTCGACAGCACTTTGTTCACGGTTCTGTGTGAAAAGCTAAAATCAGTTCCAGAAAGAGAGCGTCGAGGTAAGAAGCAGTACTCATTTTTATAATTGTATTATATTCAGCAGCGCAATTGAGACAAGATGTTAACCTACCCAAAACTTTCCAGGGGTGCTCATGTTCGATGAAATGAGCGTTAGAAAAAGCGTTCACATTCGCGAGTCGGACATGGCACTGCTGGGCAAGGTGGATTTCGCCGAACACACACGACCAGGTGACCATAGCAAAGACGGCGACCACGTGCTGGTCTTTCTGTTTCGGCCTTTTCTAGGAGGGTGGTCGCAAACCGTGGGCACATTTTGTGCTTCTGGTGCTGCCCCAGGATCAATCGTGGCGAAGCTCCTTTTGCAGTGCATTGTTCACCTTACAAACGCTGGTGTTGTTGTTGACGCAGTGACGTGCGACAACTCCACATCAAACCAATCAGCCTTGAGATCTCTGGGTACGTCTTTTCAAATTTTATTTAGCTGTGGTTAGTGATGTAGTAGAAAAACAAGTGTACTATTAAACTGTTTTCTCTCAAGGTGTCAACGGGGACATGCACAAGCTTCAAACGTGTTTCGAAAACCCATGTGAGCCCTCAAAGCAAGTCCACGTGGTAATTGATCCACCGCACATATTTAAGTGCATCAGAAACAACTTGCTGAAAGTGGGCAAGTTTTTGGTAAGTAAAAAAAAGTTGCATATGAATATATGCATAAACTATTCAGTTTTAAAAAAAAATGTCACTTGTCCTTATGTTGCAGCTCCCTCAAGGACAGGAGGTGTTCCACTGTCACTACAAGGACTTACTGGACTATGAAGAAGGACAGGCTGGACTCCGGGCTGTACCGAAGTTAACGAAAGCCCATATTTTCCCCAACGCGTTCCAAAAGATGAGCGTGAAGTTGGCTGTCCAGGCAAGTCATGCACGCAGCTATGCTCAGTGCAAAGTGTATTTCAAAAACATCTGCTCAAACATTTTGGGAAGTAAACTTAAAACCCTTCTTTTCCACACATTTTACAGCTGTTCAGTGAGAGTACTGCTTCGGCCATGGAGTTTTATAGCGAGCAGGAAGACTGCAAGAAGCTCCATGGGTCGGCTGCAACATCGCAATTCACAAGAACATTGAACAAGCTGTTCGACTGCCTGAACTCTCGCAGGCCAGACCATGTTCGATTCAACGAAGCACAACACATTGCTGTGAGATTATTACATGTGTTATGAAGTGTTCTTCGTGTACTATAGATGAAGCATAATTTTATTCCAGGTGTTGAAGGACAGCATTGCATGGCTGGACAACTGGGAGAAATACATCAAGACATTACCGACCGAGAGGCAAGTCTGCTTTCTGAGTAAGCAGACATGTGGAGCCCTCAGACTGACACTGCATAGCTCAGTTGCACTCATCGAGAACTTGCTGTTGTCTGGATTTCGTTACGTTCTCGTTGGGAACTTCGGACAAGATCCTCTAGAGGTAAACATGATTACTTTTATGTGTATAAATGTGCTATGAATTTCTCATTGTTGCGATAAATTGATGTTTTCTTTCTAGAGGTTTTTTCGGCATCGTCAGGCATGTTGCTGGTGATGGAGGGCAGCCGACTGTGCAACATTTTTTGTTCATCTATCGGATGCTCTCTGTGAACAACCTAGTTCGACCGCCAAAACGGGCCTCGGTCGAGGGAGATGGACCCCAGCTGTTGCTCAAGCTCCAGGGCCTCTTTGACAAGGGAAAACCTGCCTCCAGTCAGGTGAAGCGCCCCTTGCTTTTATTTATTACGTCTAGTTTCTTTTTTTTCAGGAGCAGTTTCACTACACAAATGACCAAATAACCAAATGAAACATAATGTGTTTTTGCATTTATGAATCTCGGCTTATACATTGAAAGATTTGAAACTTGGAATGTATTTTGCAGGTTGACATGTTGGCGGTCCTCTTTGATGACGTTCTTGAGGAGCCGGGAGAGGCAGTGAACAATGCATCCGTGCCTGACGTTACGCTCTCCACCAAAGAGTGCATTCTTGATTATCTTGCCGGTTATGTGGTAAAGAAGTTTTCAACGATAAGCTGCACTGACTGCGTGGGAACACTCAAGAGCCAGACACGAGAGCCAACTGACCTACTCCAGAAGAAGTCTAGAGGATTCCTGCAAGTGCCCTCATCCCAGCTCCTCAGCCTGTTGCGCATTGTGGAAGGACATGTTGAAGAACTGACTGTGGACACAGTTGCATGTGCCGATGTGTATGCGAACATTGTTGAGCAAGTTTTGCTCGACAGCCGCATTGCTTCTGCTGGTGTGGGCTGTAGGTTGCACTATGTGGGTACCACAGCAGAGGTTGTTCATTTTTTCTTGAGGTGCCGCCTGCACTTTTACACCAGGGAAAAAAACAAGCTGACACGAGCGACGCGGCGAGCAAACTGCCCAGCAAGTGGTGGCAACAAGCCTAGTCGGTAGCAGATGTTCTGTTTGTCATGCTATGCAAAGCCCAACTGTTGTGTTTTGTGTTTGATAGTGACACATATTTGTGTGACGTTGTTTATTTCCTTTATCCGCCATGCTATTGCCGTAAACTTGTATGAATAAACACTTGCACCACAGCCGCGGCGCGTTTTCTAGTCATTTGCGTGCGCTTGGCAGCTGCCTGCGACGATCAGCAAGTGGTCAGTCAGGTTACTGTCATCTGTGTGGCGGAACCAAAATCCACGGCGGCGACATTTTGATTATCCAATCAGGTATTTTGAATTTGGAAAGCGGAGCATGGCTAGCTTTGCCTGCATTTCTTTTCTAAATTTTTTTTTAGTGTCCCCGCCGCGGTGGCTCAGGGGCTAAGGCGCTGTGCTGATGATGATCAGCCCAAGTACGCGGGTTCCCAGCCGCTTTTCTGATGGAGGCGAAAAGAGAAAATGCCTGTGTTTTAGAGAGTCCCGCGCATGTTAAAGATACCTGGATGGTTAAAATTATTCCGGAGAGCTACACTACGGCGCGCGCCCGATTGCCTGCATAGCGTCAGCGCGTTAAACCTCATAACCAATCAATCAATTAACTTGTCGTTTTGGTGGGAGGAGTGTGTCAGGCACTGACCGTACGAGTTTTTTTGTTGACACCCTATACCTATGTGGACAGTCAGGAAAGTCGCTCAAGTGTGTAGCATTTACTCCTACCCCCCTACGCGCGCCCATTATGCTGCTTCCATTTCGTGAGCGTTTTTCTTCATGATGTTGACGCTCACTTTCCAAACCTAGATTATTTTTTTACATTATTAGCGCGCTATAAAATCGCGCAGACACAGCGCTAACCCATCGTGCTGTACGTTTGCACACCTATTTACTCAGCGCAGCATGTCGCCCAGGGCTGTATATACCGATTTAAATCTGGTGCTAGTTAACTCAAATGCAGGAAACTGCAAAGACTAGTCAAAAATCGAAAACGCCAGATGTCCGCCTTCTCAAAGCGAGAACGTAGCGGCCGTGACTACCGCAACGAACGAACGCTGCAACATATACGACTCAGTAACACGCGTGGCCTTGCCTCTATTTCACAGCTAAGCTACGCGTCAACTGAATAAAAAAAAAACACGCGCACTTCGCTCGCGTCGCTCGCGTTTTTACAGGTGGAAATGAAGAGCAGATGAAAAAATTAGGCGCGTTGCCGACGGAGAAACAGCCGGCACGCAAGCGTCGCCGGCCGACGGCGAAGCCTTCACGCTAACAGGGGCGATCCTAGCGGCAGTTTTTGTCCCTGAATGAAACTTCGGCCGGAGTTTCGTGACCAGAAAAGTATTGAAGGACTCTGCTTGTACTTAGAAACACTTTGAAGAGGACCAGTACGAGGGAAATCGACAGGATGGGCGCCGTCTGTTAAAGTCAACAGCCCTACGTCATCATGGACTATATTTTCGAAGTGAAAAACATTGCTAATCTGTATTTGACTGTCTTAGTTTCATTTACGGTTTTTTTACGTGATATGTATGCAGTGTTGTTTATTTTTTCAATGTAGTTATCAGTGTTCTAATGGTTATTTATAAAATGTTCTGTACTCGCCATCGATGTGTTTGGCTGATGCGACGTATTCGATGGTAGCTGATGTATTCTGGCTTGATATCTTGATTAATATTATCCGCGGATTGGGTTTTCTTGTTTGCATTCTTGTCTTCGATTTATATTGTGTGTAATAAGATTGATGTACTCACTTGAAACCCCCCCCCCATGTAATGAATAAATAAAAAAAAACTCTCACTATCCCGAATTGTGTGTCGAGCCTACCTTTCGATTTCTTTTAATCTCGTCTTTCAACATAACCTTCAGGCGCCACACAGTACATATAATTTTTCATGTACATATCTCTTTCATGATTGATTGTACTAGACATTATACGTAAATGTATTTTGTGCATCGTTTGGTTTCTTGTGTGTACTACGCAAGATTGACACAGACAAGTTACGTTGCATGTTTCTCTACAGCACTAACTAAACCTTATTTTCACATCGCAGTTGTTTTTACACCAGCTTAATCCTGTCAGCACACAGTTTTGTGGGCAAAAAAAAGCAAAATTGCGCGTAGATATCGTCAAATAATTGCAACGAACGCGAATAGCACGCGCAACGCAAGGGAAACTAACCGCCGTGCGCGAGTGGCTGGCTACGGTAAAGGAGGCGTTACGTGTAAACCAAAATACAACAGCGAAAATGAAAAACTTCCACACACAGGGGGTCGCAAACCTTATATACCAAGCATCGAAGCGCAAAAAAATAGTGCGTATTTCAAACATACACACGGCATATTAAATTTACATTGAATTAGGCAACTTGGGGCATGTTCCCGGCGCCATACATTTACGTCTTGGACCTTCGACGAGTTAACGGCTATTGGTTATAAAGATGTGCAGATGCGATACCAATAAACAAATCCTCATCAAGGCTAAGCACTTGGAAGTGCGCCGCGAGTAACACTATTTATGAACGCAAGCGTAGCTGAGTCTCAGCTCGTGTGACTCAATATGGCGGCGCCAGCGGGGTTGTCTCCACCCTGGACGGCGGCGCTGGGCATCGAGGCACCCTACAAGGGCTGTCGTTCCCGACGCGCGCTCTCTTTCTCTCTCGTCGGTAGCTCTGATTTACCCGAATGATCCCCCGGTGCTTCGCCCACTCATCATCATTCACTTCGTGGATATGCGGTGATTTTTTTTTGTCTATTGCCGGACGTGACCATCGAAGATTGAGCCCTGAACCACTTCGATTTATAAATTGATTTAACGTGATAGCAATACAACGCAAATGTCATTTTGCGGTGTTCTGCATATTTAAAAAAGCTCGCCACATACGGAGTCGAGACAAGATGGGAGCCACGTAGGAATCTAATTTTTGGTCAACGGGCAAAATGGCTGACATGGCGGAGTGCGACCAATCTGCAAAAACTTATCCGACGATCGGAAAAGGAGCATTGTTGCAGCCTATTTTTTTGCTTGCGCGTAAGGCGCATCAATGAGGAAAGCCTGTTAGACATTCAAATAGAAAAACAAGCAACTGGACCGCAAAATATTGAAGAGCGGCTGCAAGCCAGTGACTTAACAGCTGCCGCGGTAATGGCAGCAGCATTCAGTGTTCATAGAGAACGCTGGAGCTTCCAACAAATTAGCGCTGGTTTGGAGACACTGAGCCTCATCTAGCAGTCTGCCCAAACGCCGAACTCAATTTAAACCCACAAGACACAACAGTGCAGTACATTCGCAGATGTCGCACCCTGTGGACGTCTTGTGGCTATCTATCGTAAAGCATGCATGCACGCAACCCATCGATTTGCATCACAATATATGCTTTACCGTTCTCAAAAAAAGTTCCTAAAAAAGACAGAAAAAAAAGTACTAAAGCCGGCCTGAACACGCTAGCACAAAGCATGAAAACCATCAGTTAGTTGTTCGTTGTTTCAAGGCATTGCTTCTGTGCTGGCTACACTTCGGACTGACTGCTGCCTGCTGCTACTCAGCACAGCGCCAAACATGGCTTCTAACGCTCTTGACAATATTGCTGGGAACGAGGATACTCAAACTGTTGAGAACAAATAAGTTGAATCGTTTGACAAAAAATTAAACAATACACTTGAAACTAAAAACATATTAATAACTGTAATGAATTATTTACCTTGAAATGTAACATTTGTTCGCTGCCGCTCTTCGGCGAGATTACTCATTCGCGACAGAAACGGATTCAAATGAGTTCAGCAAACTCATTCTTTTGCACAAGTTATCTTCATTTAATGGAATTTTATGTTCCTGTGTGGTTGCCGAGCCACATTAAAGGTAAAAAGTCATTAGGTGGAAATTACACTAAGCTTTCCCGTGCGACCGGGGTATAAGTTGGCCATTTTAACAAAACTACAGAACTCTTGCGACAACCGTCTCCTTGTTTATGAAATCGCTTGCCACAATCGCGAACACGGCAATTCAGTATGCGTGAAAGCTATCCTTGGTTTGCCTGCGGCGCCCCGGGGTTTCTTGCAAATTTCTCATCTAACGTACAACATATAGTAGCGAAGCATTGGAACCCTGAAGTGGGTCGTCCGCTCCAGCGCCTTGAAATGGGTCTCCTTCTCCAATACCTTCTAGTGGGTCGTTTCCTTCGGCTCTCGAGCGCCGCTCGTGCTGAGAGTTCGTGCTGCGCTTTTTGCACAGTCGCCCTTGCGCTACTTCAAGTGCCGTCCAATAAACATCCTTATAAATTGGTGGAAGGTGCTGTACCCTCACAACCGCTCCGAAACCCCTTCGATGCCCCTGGAACTTCGATCCCGTGCACAACCATCTACCATGCCGCAAGACGCCTCCCAGCAAACGCCTCTTCCCGCACCACCCGCATGTCCCAGTGTCCCTCGTCAACGCGACCCACCTATCTTCACTGGCGCGGATGGCACCGACGTGGAGGACTGGCTCGCTATCTACGAGCGCGTGAGTGTACCCAACAAATAGGACGAGGGAGGAAAATTGAGCAACTTGGTCTTTTACCTGGCGGGAGTAGCAAGTCTGTCGTACAACAACCACGAATCCGATTTCCCGACCTGGTCCGCTTTCAAGACTGCCATTATCGACGAGTTTGGCCGCCCTGCTGTTCGTAACCTGCAAGCGGAACAGCGTTTGCGCGAACAAGCTCAGCAGGCCGGGGAATCTTTCACAAGTTACATAGAGGACATTCTGGACTTGTGCAAGAAAACCAACGCGACCATGTGCGAGTCGGATAAGATTAAAAATGTCATGAAAGGCATCGACGATGACGCCTTCACCATGCTCCTCGCCAAAAATCCTCGCACGGTGGCAGAGCTAATATCGCTGTGCCAGAGTTATGAGGAGCTACGCCGCCAGCGGTCCTTGACCCATCGGCCGCCAGCACGGGACGCATATCTCACTGACTTGTCAACCGTTTCTGACCACACCACCTTGCTGGCAGAAATGAAGAAATTTGTGCGCGAAGAAATTGCACGCCAGCTCTCTCTCTGCTGCCCTTTGCTCACCCGCAGCCTGTGGAACAGCCATCAACCACACTCCCGCCTCCCCTCCGCCGAGTGATTGAACAGGAAATCGCCGAAGTCATGCCCGAATATCACCAGCGCCCTCCGGCACCGGCGCCACTTAGCTACGCTCAAGTTGTCGCCAGGCCGGCCCAAGCGATCTCTGCGGCTGCCCCGTTTAGTTAGACCGAAGCCGTCGCTGGTCCTCAGGCGTTCGAAGCGGTTGTGCCGCCTACGTACGCCGATGTCACTAGGCTCCGTCTGCAGCCCCCCATGCAGGCATATCAGCAGCCGCTGCGTCCATCGCGTCCTGAGCCATGGGTGGGAGCCTCTACGGCAAACCGTTGGTGCACTTCCGACAACCGTCCCATAGGCTTTGCGTGCGGTTACGCCGGCCACGTTGCACGTTTCTGCAATCGCGTGCAGCGGCCTCGAGTCACATCACCCGTCATGAGCCAGTCCATCCGCCCTAATTACGAACCGCCACCGCCTGTGTCACCGACGTTACACCCAGCTCCATCTACCCGCCGTTCACCGTCTCCACGACGTCGCTCACTGTCACCGATGCGGCCACGTCAGGTCGCACGAGCTCGGGAAAACTAGTCGTCGCAGTCCACGAGGCAAGGGCTGTGACGCTATCGAACTGTGAAAGCCCTCAGCAGAGACCATCGAAGGTAATAGACGTGTTTGTAGACGGTGTTCGTGCATCTGCCCTTATAGACACTGGAGCCACCGTATCCGTTATGGACGCCAAACTTAGCCGTGTCCTACGCAAAGTGGCGACGCAACTTTCGGGGCTATCCCTTCGTATGGCTAGCGCCCAAAGTATTCACCCAACAGCAGTATGCACAGCTCTCGTCGTCATTCAGGACGTCATGTATGCCGTCGAAATAATCATCATTCCTTCATGCTCGCACGACATCATCCTGGGATGGTATTTTGACTCCCGCCACAACGCCGTCATTCATTGCACACCCGCCGAAATAGAACTCTCGCCGTTCTCTGAGATGACGCCGGCAGACAGACCATCACTTTCGAACAAGATACTCGTCACAGACGATACCCAAGTGCCTCCGAATGCGTCAGCGGCTGTGTCAGTGGACTGCGACGGTCTCTGAGACACCATTGCACTCCTTTCGCCATCTGACCGCGTTCGCACTAAGAAAGGATTTTTGGTGCCCTTTGCGACAGCGAAAATCACTCACGGTGACAGCGCTATTTTTGGTAGCAATCCATCCCCATATACTGTCACATTGCTGCGAGGGGAATGTCTCGGCAGAGTGGAACCCCTCGAAGACGCACAAGTTGTGGACGCAACCGATGACACGCACTGGCCCAGCTCCTCTACACTTAGTGCTGTTTCGAAGTCTGATTCGTCGGCCGAAGATGTATTTGGCTCCTCCATCGATGAAAACCTTAGCCGGTCCAGCGTTCACAGCTTCTGTGCCTATTGGAAGAATATCGCCCATCTTTCGATGTCGCGCAGACTTCCCTGTGCCGCACATCCACTGTCACGCATGGCATCGGCACTGGCTCCCAACCGCCACTGCGGCAACGCCCATATCGCGTATCTCCTGCCGAGCGTCGTGTATTTAACGAGCAAGTCGACGACATGCTTCGACGGGATGTTATTCGACCATCAAAGAGTCCCTGGGCGTCTCCGGTCGTTCTTGTGGCAAAGAAGGACGGTTCCGCAAGGTTCTGTGTGGACTACCGACGGCTCAAGAAGATAACCCGCAAGGACGTCTATCCGCTGCCACGTATACACGACACGATTGACAGCCTCCAAGGAGCTGAATTCTTTTCATCGCTTGATTTGCGCTCAGGGTACTGGCAAGTCCCTATGGCTGAGGACGCTCGACCGAAGACAGCCTTCGTCACGCCCGACGGCTCGTACGAATTCAACGTCATGCCGTTCGGACTGTGTAATGCGCCCGCGACCTTCGAGCGCATGATGGATACCGTTTTGCGCAACCTGAAATGGCACACGTGCTTGTGCTACCTCGACGACGTCGTCGTTTTCGCTCCGGACTTCTCCACGCATCTTCAACGCCTCCGGCATGTTTTGACGCGTTTTAGCAACGCCGGCCTACAGCTGAACCTAAAGAAGTGCCGATTTGCAGCACGGCATCTGACAATACTGGGCTACGTCGTGTCCAAGGATGGAATCCTCCCCGATGCAGCCAAGCTTCGGGCCGTAGCCGAGTTTCCCAGACCTACGTCCGTCAAAGTACTGCGCAGTTTCGTATTACTGTGTTCCTACTTTCGACGTTTCATCCGAAACTTCGCCACTATTATATCGCCACTGACGAAGCTCCTTGGCAGTAAGGGGCCCCTCGACTCGTGGTCGTCAGTGTGCGAGGACGCGTTCGGAAAGCTCCGTCGTTTGTTGACGTCACCGCCCATACTACGCCCCTACGACCCTACGGCCCCTACAGAGGCACACACGGACGTCAGCGGTGTTGGTCTTGGCGCTGTCCTTGCGCAGCGCAAGCCAGGGTTCCCTGAATATGTCGTGGCGTATGCAAGTCGCACGCTTACTAAAGCCGAGGCCAACTACTCCGTCTCCGAAAAAGAATGCCTGGCGATCATCTGGGCCCTTACAAAGTTTCGCCCTTATTTGTATGGCCGCCCGTTCGATGTCGTTACTGACCACCATGCATTATGCTGGCTGTCGTCATTGAAGGATCCCTCAGGCCGTCTCGCCTGTTGCGCACTTCGTCTGCAGGACTACGACATCCGCGTGCTCTACCGCAACGGACGCCAACATGCCGACGCCGACGCCCTCTCGCGCTCCCCCTTACCCGACGACAACGCCCCCTGTTCAGGAACTCAGCTGGCAGTTTCTTCCATCGACCTTCACACCATCCCTACAGAACAGCGCAAGAACCAATGGATTGTCTCGCTGATAGACTTGCTCACTGATCCGTCGGCAACACCACCCACTCGCGCATTGCGTCGTCAAGCCCACCATTTCGCCATTGGCGACGAGCCACTTCACCGACGCAATTACAGCGCCGACGGCCTCCAGTGGTTTCTGGTAGTACCCTGCAGTCTCCGTTCTCAAATATGCGAATCGTTCCACTCTGATCCGCAGTGTGCACACTCTGGGGTATAGAAAACTTACCACCGAATTCGACAACGGTACTTTTGGCGGGGAATGTACCGGTACGTGCAGAAATTTGTTCGCTCCTGCCTAGATTGTCAGCGCCGGAAATGTTCGCCAAACCTCTCGCCAGCAGGTCTACAACCTTTACCTTATCCTAACCGGCCGTTTGGGCGCGTTGGAATCGATTTACACGGACCTCTTCCTCTGACGTCGGCTGGTATCCGCTGGGCCATCGTCGCTGTGGACCATCTCACGCAATACGCCGAAACCGCTGCCCTTCCAGTGGCTGCAGCACGAGATGTTGCCTCCTTCCAGCTCCACCGATTCATACTGCGTCATGGTCCACCCCAGGAGCTACTCAGCGATCGAGGCCGTGTCTTCTTGTCGGAAGTCGTCGAAGCCATTCTCAAAGAGTGTCACGTCTTTCACCGAAAAACTACTGCTTACCACCCACAGACAAACGGTCTCACAGAGCTATTTAACCGCACGCTCGGCGACATGCTTTCAATGTACATCGCCGCCGACCACACAAATTGGGATGCCATTCTGCCCTTCGTCACCTACGCCTACAATACCGCCCCTCAGAGTACTACTGGCTTCTCACCGTTCTTATTGTACGGCCGCCACCCGTCGCACACGATCGACACGAGCCGGACACGTCTGAGTATACGCCTATATCTGCCACAGCCAGACATGCTGAAGAGTGTCGCGACCTTGCCCGGACCTTTACTACTAATGAACAAGAGCGGCAGAAGAGCATTCGCGGTGACACCACCACTTCTGCGCCCACGTTTTTCCCTGGGGCGCTCGTCTGGCTCTCAGTCCCTACCACCGCAACAGGACTCTCTTCGAAACTAATGCCCAAATACGAAGGCCCCTATCGCGTCGTCGAACGCACGCCCCCAGTAAATTACCTCATCGAACCCGTTGAACCATCTTCGGACATGCGCCGTCGAGAGCGCGACATCGTCAATGTGGAGCGCCTCAAGGTACACCATGACCCACTCATGGTGACAACCTGTTAAGTCGCCGGGCGGCTCTCCTTTCACACCCGGAGTAATTGTAGCCAAGCGTTGGAACCCTGAAGTGGGTCATCCGCTCCAGCGCCTTGAAGTGGGTCTCCTTCTCCAGTACCTTCTAGTGGGTCGTTTCCTTCGGCTCTCGAGCGCCGCTCGTGCTGAGAGTCCGTGCTGCGCTTTTTGGACAGTCGCCCTTGCGCTACTTCAAGTGCCGCCCAATAAACATCCTTATAATATATATATATATATATATATATATATATATATATATATATATATATATACATATAGCACTGAACCCTTACCGACAATCTTGTCTCAGCGAGAGAGCCTGTTAATCGGCGCAATAAGACATTAGATCACAGCATCAAATCTACGTATTTAATGTATCCTCATAGAAATTTTCAAAGGGCAACGACAGCCTAATTGAATAGCGCGTGATAACACACATCCAGTTTAATTTTTTATTATTGTTCTTATATTTGGGCTTTTACCCGCCGGGGTGGCTCAGTGAGCTAAAGCGTTGCGCTGCTGAGCACGAGATCGCGGCATCGAATCCCGGCCGCGGCGGCCGCATTTCGATGGGGGCGAAATGCAAAAACGCCCGTGTGCTTGCGTTGTAGTTCACGTTAAAGAACCCCAGATGGTCAAAACTAATCCGGAGCCGTCCACTACGGCGTGCCTCATAATCAGAACTGGTTTTGGCACGTAAAACCCGAGAAAGAAGAAGTATATGTGGTCTTTACTTTAGCTGGCTATATGCCAGCGCATACTTCGGCTTATGTGGCACAGAAGTTTTACCGACATAGTAGTGCTCACTAGCGTACCTCTGCTCAGTGTAATAAAGCAACACATCGCATTAGGGAGTAAAACATGCACTTGTAATGTTGGCTCTTAAGTACTTCTAAAACACACATACCTCATAATGGAATAACACCTAATATTTGCTGCTTCCTTGGTTTTCTTCAGCATTTCATACTTCAGCTATCTCATTATTGTGCCACCGCGTATGTACTCGTTCATGCCCAATCTCCCAGACACTTATTTACATATCCGTTGTACTTCTGTATGCTCAGCTCTCTGAGCACCATTCTTCCCTCGACAAGCAATATAAGTCACCTTCGTCGTTGTGATGAATCTGCTACAGCTCAAACCTTGTCCATTCAAAGAACCTTCTCGACATTTCGATTGATGTTAGTGTAGGAATATCGCATATCCCCGCATGAATTACTGAAATAGTACTGCACTGAGTACACAGCATATACACTGCATACCCGTCACCATCACTGCATAGTACACTGCAATACACTGCTTACCTGAATTGGTCGTCTTTGTAGCCTGCACTATTGCGAGTAGTTTAAAATTCACACTTACATTAGACTTAATGCAAAGGTATTAAATTGCAATCCACAGCGGAAATGGAGAAGTATACAAAGTACAGGAAGTAGCATCGAGGCGTCGTCTCATTTTCAGCCACGCTGCTTCCGCTGGCCCATCTGTTGTCTGCAGGCGTGTTTCCTGGGGTCATTAATAGGCTCATGATCTTGTTTTAAGGTAGAGTGCGCGAAGACACTGACAATCGAAGCGCGCGTGCTTGGCAATTTTCTGGTGTCTGCACTTGCGTCTAAAATACAGTGTGTGTGACAGTTTTTGTGCTTTGTAAATATTTTCTTACTGTAGTTGATGTGCCCTGGAAATATCGGCATAGCATTGATCTAAATTCTATGCTCAATAACAGCCATTCGTTCCCACCGTCTTCCCATATGCGTGATGATGCCTGAAACTAGACTTTTTCCAACAGATAATTGCGCCATTGATCTCTCATGGATGTCACATGTCTATCACGACTTTTATAAACCTATGCCGGATGAAGGAGAATGCCTGAGAGCAAGAGATGCAACGGATATACAAAAATGTCACTCTCTGCAGAAACTAGAGTGTGCGAGTTTGTATCACAATACCTTAATAAACAGTGCACTAACGCATTAGGGGCTAGTGTTCAATAAAATGTAAAATTATATTATTGCGATAGCAATTATATGGACACTCAAAAGCAGATTTCTGCCGTCGGCGTCGCCGTCGCCGTGAGGTTCCGTATGACGTCAATGGAGATGAAATCGTCGCCGCGAGGTGGTAAGTGGTTCTTGAGGGAAAGGGAAAGGTTGGCGCTATCTTCTGCAGCCCTTGAGGGAGCACGGCTCAGCGCCATCGCCGAACGCTGTATGTGCGAGGGAAAGGGCGAGAGGGACGCACGCTTTCACGGGGAGTGAACGCACGGCGGAGAACAAACGCGCGTTCTGCGCCGTGCTCCTTAAGGGCTGCAGAAGTAGGCGTCTCTTTCCTTCTTTACAATCACCATATATGTAGAGCAAACGCGCTGTCTTCCGACGCGCGAAAGGCCGTGGGGGAGGGGGGGGGGAGGCGACGTTTAGCTGCGGCACCAAGTGCCTATTTATATCAGAGGCTCTGGCAACAGTCACCAACGCTGCACGCATTTTGAGCGAACGCGGGCAAAACGCCGACGGCGTCGACAACAGTTCTGCGCGTTGCCGGTGCTGCTGCATGTCCAAGTTTATACAGCTGATAAAACTACTCTCCTTACTCCGTATAGCTCTCTACTAATTTGGTATCGCAATTGATGCTTCGCCTTTCGGGTGAAACTGCGACAATTTTTTTATTTTCTATAAGTCACAAACGGAATATTTTGGTAGGCGATTCGTTGGTACGTTCGATCTTTGTTCGGAACGAGATGAATGTATAGGGTGCTATTTAAGATATGCCATAAGTTAGGAAAGGACTGTTTAATTAGTTCCCACGGTCATTAGAATCTATTCACAGGTGCATTAAAGGGACCCTGAAGCACGCCTTGGTTTTGGCGAAAAAAGACATTTAGCGGATGTCATATGCTGCTGTGAACATATAGGCGAAATGTTGCTCGCATGCGCGGCGCGTGAGGCTCACAAGCGAAGCGTGAAGTTTTGCTTTTTCTCAAATGCTTCTTTCTCTACAGAAGCCTTGTCTTCACTTTGTTCTTAACGCTTTATTTCGTCATATAGCAGATTCCCTTACACGGCTGCTATTGGACGATAACCGACATCAATCAAGAAAGGTGTTTGGATGAGTGCTCTTCTTACTGTTACTCTGTATAATAATTGACACAGTTAGCTAAACGGGCTAAAGTAAGCGAAAATTTTGTTTTAAATTTTGATATAAATAAACTACTTCCAGGAGAAGCCCACTCTCGTCGGCTTACGCTCATTTATGGCTGAGCGGCGGCGAGAGCCAGAGCCCAGCGTGCCCATGTGCGTTCGAAAGAAACTATGGTCGCACTGCTTCCTTCGAATCGCGGCATTCGTGCCTCATTTGTTTCAATTGGTTTTTATTCCCATAAGTGGTACCTAAGCTTGCGAAGCTCATGTGCGGCATTGCCGCTTAATTAGTTCCAATGCGGCGGTTCTCATGCTGGCCAGAGTGTTCTTCGGTAAGCGTGTTCCTTCGTATACCAAGGCCAGTGAACGGGCACTCGCGAAACATCATCGGGAGGAAGCTCAGGATTAGGACAAAAAAAAAAACATTTTGGCACATTATGCACAAGAACGCCAACTCATTTTAAAGGTAAAATAACACACGTCACTGGAGTCCAACGCATTCTTATGAATTTGTATACAACGGAAGGTCGTAACTACAACCTGAAGTCGACTTTCAACTCATTGGGAGCACTTTTGTTCCCAGTCGTCTTCTATGCACGTGAAAACACCTATATATATTGCCCATCGAATCAAGACTGGTGACTATTTGCCCATTCACCGTCGACCTTACCATGTGTCCCCATCAGAGCGCGCAGTGATTCAAAATGAAGTGGCTAAAATGCTTGCTAAGGACATCATCGAACTATCACATAGTCCTTGGGCCTCCCCCGTCGTATTAGTAAAGAAGAAAGACGGCTCCTAGCGTTTCTGCATTGATTATCGGCACCTCAACAAAATCAACAAGGAGGACGTGTACCCTCCTCCACATATTGACGACGCCCTCGACTGCCTCCATGGTGCCACCTTCTTTTCACCCCTCGACCTTCGATCTGGCTACTGGCAAATAACTGTAGACGTCCTAGATCGCGAAAAGACCGCCTTCGTGACCCCTGACGGCCTTTACCAATTCGAGGTCATGCCTTTAGGTCTCTGCAACGCACCAGCCACCTTTGAGAGAATGGTGGACACACTGCTTCAAGGATTTAAATGGTTGACGTGCTTATGTTACCTGGACGACCTGATAACCCCCCCCCCCCGTTCGCAACACACCTTGACCGGCTTTCAACCATTCCAGCAATTTTCCGACAAGCTGGCCTCCAGCTAATTTCCTCGCCACTTCGCTCTTCGTCAAATGACTGTGCTGGACCACCTAGTTGACGCTTCCGGTGTCGCACCAGACCCAACGATGGTACGCGCTGTCACGAACTTCCCCGTTCCAAGGCCTGTCCATGACGTTCGTAGTTTCGCGGGGCTGTGTTCCTCCTTTTGCCGCTTCACGAAAAACTTTGCGGCGCTCGTACGCCCACTCACTGACCTTCTCAAGGATGACGGCCCGTTTTGTTGGGGTCCTCTACAAGCTGACGCCTTCTCCGAGCTCATCGCCGGCTTAACGACTGTACCTATTCTTGCCCATTTTGACGCAGTAGCTCCCACAGAGGTACGCACAGACGCTAGTGGTCACGGCATCGGTGCAGTTTTAGCCCAATACCAACGAAGCATTGATCGTGGTATTGCTTACGCAAGTCGTGTCCTTTCGAAATCTGAACGCAATTACTCGATTACGGAAAGGGAATGTCTTGGCCTTGTCTGGGCGGTTTCGAAATTACGCCCTACTTGTATGGCCGCCCTATCCGTGTAGTCACTGATCACCACGCTCTCTGTTGGCTTTCCTCACTGAAGGACCCTACTGGACGACATGGTCGTTGCGCACTGCCCCTTCAGGAGTACTCTTACTCAGTTACCTACAAGTATGGCCGCCTCCATCTGGACGCGGACTGCTGCTGAGCACGAGGTCGCGGGATCGAATCCCGGCCCCGGCGGCCGCACTTCGATGTAGGCGAAATGCAAAAACGCCGGTGTGCTTGCATTGTAGTGCACGTTAAAGAACCCCAGGTGGTCAAAATTAATCCGGAGCCCTCCACTACGGCGTGCCTCATAATCAGAACTGGTTTTGGCACGTAAAACCCCAGAAAGAAGAAGAAGAAGCTTTTCCCACTACCCTGTTGACCAGCCAAACGGATCGGAAATCGGACCTAGCCCCTGCGTTATGTCCATGCTTCAGTTTCTCCAGATTGGTGACGAACAACGTCGTGAATCTTCTTTGCGATCGCTCATTGACTGCCTGGAATCCGCACCTAACGACCCCTCACTGCGCATGTTGGTCCTCGTGAATGGCACACTTTACCCTCGTAACGTCCAGTCCGATGGTCTTGAGCTGCTTCTCGTTGTGCCTAAACATTGGCGTTCAACGGTCCTGCATGAGCTTGACGACGAACCAACTTCTGGTCACCTTGGCGTATTCCACACGTACGACCGTGTCCGGCGCCGCTTCTTTTGGCGCGGTCTCGCCCGGTATGTTAGACGTTACGTGACCTCCAGCGATAAATGCCAACGTCGCAAACGTCCTGCCGCACCCCCTGCTGGACTGCTTCAACCGCTCTCCATCCCGACCGAACCATTTGGTTTAGACCTTCTCGGTCGTTTTCCTGAGTCAAGATCCGGCAACAAGTGGGTCACTGTTGCTATCGATTATGCGACCAGGTATGCAATCACTCGAGCGCTCCCCACCAGCACTGCTACTGACGTTGCCGATTTTTTGCTCCACGATGTTATTCTACACCATGTCGCCCCTAGCCAATTGCTCACAGATCGAGGCCACGCATTTGTATCCCGAGTAATCGACGATCTTTTGCGCTCCTCCTCAACGCCTCACAAGTTGACCACCGCCTACCATCCCCAAACAAATGGCCTCACCGAGTGCCTAAATCGCGCCCTCACGGACATGCCCTCAATGTATGTTTCACCTGACCACCGTGACGGGGACATGGCGCTACCTTACGTGACCTTCGCCTACAATTCATCGTGTCACAATGCCGCCGGTTATTCACCCCCCCCCCCATTTTATATGCTATTAAAATTAAAAAAGAAATTATGGGGTTTTACGTGCCAAAACCAAGATCTGATTATGAGGCACGCGGTAGTGGGGGGACTCCGGAAATTTGGACCCCCTGGGGTTCCTTAACGTGCGCCTAAATCTAAGTAAACGGCTGTTTTCGCATTTCGCCCCCATCGCAATGCGGCTGCCGTGGCCGGGATTCGATCCCGCGACCTCGTGCTCAGCAGCCCAAAACCATAGCCACTGAACAACCACGGCGGGTTGTTTTTATGCTCTTTGGCCGTGACCCAACGTTACCAATGGACACCCTATTTCCGGCTGCTGCTGCGCCGCCTAGCGAATATGCACGTGTTGGCATCGCTCGTGCCAATCACGCGCGTCAGATTGCCCGCACTAGGCTGTCGGCTTCGCATGCGACCCAGAAGCGCCTCTCTGACAGCCGGAATGACGACTTTCGCTTCTCACCTGGTGAATTAGTTTTCCAGTGTTGTCCATTCCGTCGTGTTGGCTTGTCCGAGAAGTTGTTATCTCGGTACACGGGTCCTTACCGAATCGTCCGCTTGGTCACGGACGTCACCTACGAGATTGTTACCGTCTCTCCAACTTTCCCGCCTACGATCGCTCGCAGTGACATAGTTCACGTCAGCAGACTGAAAACATACCACCCTCCTTCTAACGACAATTTTTGAAGTGCGCCGAGACGACATCTTCTACCGCCGGGAGTAATACTACGAGAGAGGCATTCTGCCTGGGGCAGATGACAAAGAAGACGGTTCTGTCAGGTGCTGGTGGCTGTCCACCATCTTGGCTACTGCTTCTCTCACCTAGTGTAAATACAGTGTAAATAGTCCTGCCTTGTGTAGTTTTACGTAACAATATATTGCTACGGTCACGGTTGGACTGGCCTTACTTACAGGACGAGGTTGATGGTCAGGCTAAGATGGCGTCCATAGGCTTGCGCCAGCTAACGTATTCTTCCTCTTCTCCTTGTCCGGCTCATGCCATCGCCATCCATGGTTCCCGGACGAAGCCCGCTGGGCAAGTTCAAATCACTGGGAAACTGTAGAGTGAAACCGCTTAAGACGAGCAACCTGTACCAACTGGGTCCGGCTAGGCCGACGACCAGGTGACGTCAAGCATGCCACCACGTACGACAAGTCGCTCAAGCGATCTACAATAACGAATGGGCCCGTATACTAGTGTTAAAAACGTTTCACATACGCCACGCCTACGTTGCGTGGTACACAACCACGCAGTCTTCTTCACCGTACGGGACAGACTTATGTCGGCTGTCATAGCGTTCTTTCGCTCGGTGTTGCGATGCCACAGTACGAAGACGGGCAGTACGCCGGGCTTCTTTGGCAACATCGGCAAACTTGCCGGCAATAGAGTACGCGCTGTGAAAGCCATACCGTAGTATTGTGTCAAGGCAGCTTAGCAGTGGACACCCGTAAAGGCGATAAAAAGGACTGTAATCAGTCGTCTCATGTTTTGCAGTATTACAAGCATAGGTGATGAAGGGAAGAACGTCCTCCCAGTATTTGTGATCCGAAGACACCTACATGGCCACCATGTTACAGTTCTGTTCGTGCGTTCTACAAGCCCATCTGTCTGAGGGTGATAATGCGTTGAATGGCGGAACTGCGAAATGCAGAGACGAAGCTGTTATTCTACAGCGTCCGCAACGAACTGACAACCGTGATCGCTAATGATGACACGGGGGGGGGGGGATATGCCGAATAATAATTAAGCAACGCAAGAACTTTGCAACGCACGCAGCTGTTAAAGACATGGCCGCCCTTCCCGCGTAATACGTCAGGTGGTCGACACATACGATTACCCATCGGTTGTCCTCAGATGATCGTGGAAATGGGCTCAAAATATCAGTACCCACTTCTCCAAATGGCAGGCGAGGCGGTGTCAGAGGTTGGAGAAGACCCGGCGGAGCCATCATGGGCACTTGTAGCGTTGACATTGTTATCAATTGGCGACGCAGTGTTTGACTGTGCGTCGCATTCTGGGTCAGTAAAAACACTCCCGTGTGCAGTTCAAATTCTGATGAACCCTAGATGGCCAGAGTTCGCATCGTCGTGCATGACTCTCCGTATGTCTGCTCGCAGACTCTGCTGCACCACCAGAATGAAGCGTGCACCTTTAGCCAAATAATTGGTCTTCTAAAGCAGGCCGTCACGGACACAAAATGGACCGTGACTTCAGGACGCGATAAAGCTACAGATGGTGGTGCCAAACTTATATTATCATCTTGCTCTGCCCTGAAAATCATTGAGTCTGGGAATGTAGAAGAAATGGGTGCAAAACAGTCTTCAAAATTGCCGCTCCGTCACCGCTTCGATCGCTGCCGTTCTCACGCAATGGCGTGAGAACGGCAGCGATCGGCAGCGAACGGCAGCTCCCGCCCGGGCGGCTGCCAAATTTCAGTGAAATGTACCAAACGCGAACTCCCAGAGCCAGTGGCAAGGACCGGCCAGTGCATGTTAAGGGGAGTTATCTTCTCTCCGTGATGAACGTTGAGGTCAGGGCTGCCACTGGGAGCTCCAGCAGCTATACAATACTAAATGCATAAGATGGCCAGGCTCCGCAGTGCGATACCTACCTATGGGTGGCGTTGCAACGTACACACCTTTACAATTGGTGGAAGGTGCTGGGTATTCAAGAACATCTACACCCTGGAACTCCGGTCTCGCACTCTGCCTCCCGTCATGCCTGACTCTCCCCAGCCGACGTCGCCACCACCCTCCGTTGCCTGCTCTGGCGGACTCCCGCTCCGCCATCCAGCGGTTTTCAGCGGTACAGATGAGCGGGACGTCAATGACTGGTTGTCTACCTACACTCTTAATGTTGTTCCACATAGGTTCCAGGTAAAGCAATGCTCCAGATAATTTAACCGCAACGGGCGGGAATTTTATGTGGATCCGAGTTCAATCGCGAGTTTTATCCGAAACAGTGGCTGTCTTTTCTCTTATTTTTTGCTTAGTTAAGTGGAACGAGTCAAACTTATCCGAAACCAGTCATTTGTTCCAGTTACCAAATTTCGTGTTTTAGGATTTGCTCCATTTACGACTGTGAAGCAACGCCGTATCTGGATGTCATGTTCCAGCTATATAATTTATGCCCGTCTGTGTAGCCTTTAACCGATGACCTCCTCTTCTTTGTCCTTCCTATGAGCCAATATCAGTCCTGCAACGGGTCAAAACACGCCAAAGGCTTGGCTGGAGCTGGCCAAGCGCCGCCGTGTCTCCCTGCAGCGCATTTGTGCGTGCGCTCTAACCGACAAACTTTCACTGGCGGAGTGTTATGGCGGTTACGGAGTTACGGTGACAAGTGCTTCACTAGTTCCACACAAACTGTGACACTGAACGCTACAAGCCAGCCATTTTCTGTGCCGATAAATGTGCAATAGTGGTGGGTTTTCAAAGTTTTGATCAAGCTTGTAGGTAGTTCCGGAAGTTTTGGGACTATCGTTAACAAGTTTGCCTTCGACGCTTCGGACATTTCATCCGACGGTCACTTCACAGGAAGAGTGGTGAGTGTTTATACTCCTTCTAAATAAGCGACAAGGCGGAGAACAAATCGGGATCTCTTGCACGCTTTCCGCAATTCTTCTCGCTGGCTTTCAACTCGGTCTTTGTTGTGTGGCTTGAAAATTTCTGCTACCGTCGAGGGTTGAAGAGAGTTTGGACGCGCAGTAGCAGGCTGCATGAATACCTAAGCATCTCACATAAGCATAATTTCTGTGCCATGTAGCGCTTTTATGTGACACAATCTGCCGATCAATCTCGAACTATACTTGATCGAGCACTCGTAACAGGAGGGACGCTATGCCAGCTAGAAGGGCGTCTGGGGCGTAGCCAGGGGGGGGGGGGGTTGGGGGGTTCACCCCCCCCCCAAATCCCCCCCCCCCCCACTTACCCACCCTTTGTTCTCGTCGCTTCGCGCTGACATAATTCATGAAACCGGTGCTACTATCACAATTTCATTCCTGGGCGCTTCCGTTTGGGTTGGTTTTTTACAGCGAATCATCTCTGCATATATGGAAAAAAACTGTCACGGTGTTTGTCAGGGCTTTGACACTCTGTGAAGTTTTGGGCGAGCATGTGGCGGCCGCATTCTGAAGCAACAAATGTGCAACAAATGAAGCAACTAAATGCGGCAGCCGCATTTTAGATGATGGCGAAAACGCTCGAGGCCCGTTTACTTAGATTTAGGTGCACGTTAAAGACCCCAGGTGGTCGAAATCCCCGGAATACATTTCCGCCGCTTCCCTTCAGGTGCCGGTTAGGCCGCGCTCGCGCAGGCTACGTTCACACTTGGTCTCAAAGCTGTCGGAAGCGGCAAAATCTTGCAAAAATCTGCCCGCCTAGGCGTCAAAACAGGTAGAAAAACAGGCTGCGAGCCAAATTGGTCTCGGGCCGATTTTTTCGCCATGGCGAAGCGGAAACGCGGCGGAAAGTCGTTCTGCTTCACTGGAAGCTACACTAGCATGTAAACAACCGGTCGTAAAATTGAACATGACACCAAAAGTGTAGGCTGTAATGCTGATCGACCCGATCAAGAACCAGCCCTTGCTCTACGACAAGAGTGGCACTACAACGTACTGTCAGCAATACTCGCGATATTATTCAACGTCGCGCGACCGGAGGTGCGGCAACGAAGCCTTGGCGTGACCCAACTTCTCGCGCTTTTGCAAAGCCAGGCGAACCTACCACCGCAGTTTCCGAGGTGTCCGCGTCTTCCGTTTATTCATTGTCCATTTCTAGCAAACAATTAGGTAGAAGTGTAAAAGCCATTTCTTCTTCCACTTCAACGGCAGACAATAATTAGGCAGATTCCTCGTTGGCGCTCCATAATTCTCCTCGCACGTGTACGGTATGTTGCAGAAGTCGCGGGGTGCTTTTCTCGTCGCGACGATAGATTGGGAGCGTAGGTCTCACGTAGGACGCGCAGGCTTTGGCGAGCCCCCACACAAGGGCCAGCCCGGGTTTTAGCTGTGGTGTTCCCGTTGCCCCTTTGGTGTCCTGGAGGCGCCGACAATACGAAATGATGAAATGTTATTACAACTTCTAAATAAAAGCTATTAAATAAATATTATCCCGCCTAGGCACAACCTGTGAGTCAGCGCTACCGAGCCCGTGTGAGGAGAATTAAGGAACGCCAACGAGGAATTTACCGAAGGTCGCAGATGACACGTGAAGTTGCGTAAAATGGTCACTTTTGATGACGGTACGTGGGTCAAAGAATGAACATACCGCTCGAAATAATGCGATAATGAGCGCCACCACGCCGACAAACGTACGCAGATGACATGGATCTGGACGAAAACGGTAGCGACGGCCGCGGCGGTAGCAAAACAAATGTGAACAACTTGGACAGGCGCGAAAAAACTTTTCCGGCCGCTTTGGCCTTTCCGCCCGCTTTGGCCTTTCCGACCGCTTGCCGCTTCCCAAGTGTGAACGTAGGCTTAGTCTGCGCGAGAAACGTTTCTTGTTTGCGAATGCGCCCCTACGGAAGGCTGGTAATTACTGTTGTGTTGTTGAATCCCAAACCAGCAATTATGGAAGGCTGGTAGTTGCTGTTTTGTTGTGGAATTCCAACCAGCAATGTACACACGAAGGGGTTGATGACAGCAGTGAAATTCCACCGACTCGCAACAGAATGCACGAAACAGAAAGCCGACAAGCATGAATTACTGCTGTGCGCAGTACAGCGTAAGTAAACTGTTGTTGCAGGCGCTGACAGTTCTCGTCGGAGTTCACGCGTCCTGAGAAATTGATTATGTGCACTATGCACTGAACAAGACCGGAGTTCATTCCTGCATCACTAGTACACCAATCAGTCGAGATTCTGTGAGGTACGAGGCCGCTTCCTGTTTGCACCGGCGTAAGTGAAGCAGAACTGAGTTGCACGTACGCACTACTTGAAATGCGTACACATGCCATATCTATGCTGTGCGGTGAAATATTCTGTACCATTATGAATCTGTTGACGTAAAGGCAAATGACGGCTGCACGCTCGCACACAGCGGAAGACACAGTGGCCCATGCACTTGCCGCAGGAAATGCAACCCTCTCCTATGAGGGAGTAGGGCGACGAAAGCTTCGAAAAAAAAAAGCCTTACGCGTTTTTGCGCGTATTTAAGTTTTCTAGCGCAAAGACGCAGCGAACAAGCTATTGCCATGGGAGTAGTTATAGCCTGGTCACACGTGCGTTTTCACGCGTATAGCCGTCCTTGACTTGTGAAACGCACTTCGTCCCGACGAGGACGACGTCATCTACGCTTAACGGAAATTAACAATTAATGATGTCTTCTCCGATCGCACGGGTCGTCTCAAAGATGCGTTTTCGAAGTCTGGGGTGCTATGCAGGATGCGCCGAGTTTCTCGTTCGCACGAGTTTTACCCGAGTTTGCTCGATGGCAGTCAGTGAACGGAGATAGCAAGGAACGTGCAAAAACAGCAGGCAAAAAGAAATGTCGAGATAAAGCCGCGTATGACAACATGAGCGCACCCTGCGCGGCACGTGCTTCCGCGCTTCAAGCACAGAAGACTGCGCAAGAAAACGCGCCAGCGCCGCGTATTGTTATCAACGTATTATCGCAATTTAGCAATAACGTGACTGTCCCGCTGTCTATCTGCACACTTGCCGTGAGCCGCTTGCCACGCCTTTCTCGGGCGCGTCAAGGGCGTGCCTCCTCTTTCGAGCATTATCTTTCTATCCTCCGTCGAATGCGAACTGGGCACATGTAGTACATTCTTGCACCTACACTTTCCCTCAATCGAACACATTAAAATACAACAAATAAAATAATGAACATTTTATTTCTTAAAGTATCGGTTTTTCGTTTTCAATGCTATAAATTTGTGATGACAAACGGAGATCGAGCGAATTATTAAATTTTGCACTTTTTTTGCCGCGAGTGACGACAGTGAGGTGAAAGCTTACAAGCGGATACATTCTAGAGGGTCGCACGCACGAGGTAGATCATACGGTGAGCAGTCGCCAGGGGCGCTGCAGCGCTATGTTCGATTAAGTCAGTCATGACAATGATCTTTCCATTCCCTGTCTATTAGGGAAATGGCAACGCAGCGCTGTGGCATGACTCTTCACCGCAGGTGCTTCACTGAGGAGGCTATTAAGGCCGCCGCTTTACCAACTGAAACGACACTCTAGCCATAGAGAGGGGAGCAACGGCTGTAGCCTGTCGCTTCAAAGTGGCGGTGCTGTATTCTAGGGTCCGTAGTGACGCAGCACAGTGAAAATGCGCCAGTTTATCTGCGTGCGCGAAGCCTCCGCGATGCAGTGCGATGAAGGAGAGTGCTGCCCAGCGACACAATACATTGCTTGTTATCGCTTGCCCAGTGAAGGTGCCTCCGTGCGCATGTACGCAGAATTTGAGTGTTTTATTCACTCCAATGTGCTTGCCGATTGCCTCTGCTGCTGAGCTAACAGCGATCGCAGATGGATTTCGCAACGACAGCGCAGAAGTCGCATTTTGGCGGGTGAGGGCTTTTGTGTGGAGTTAGGAAATTAGACTTCGAACGCAGGCAGGTGTTGCAACTGTTTAGTGTGCCGTGCTTGTGATGAAGAAATGCCATCGCACTGGGTCTAGAAAAGCGAGCGTTCCTCGATGCTGACCGTGTTTGCGACACTGCGGCTCTGATACATCACCGATGACAGAGCAGCCATCTCAAACGACAGCTGCGATACGTTGTCGTTGGAAAACAGTACGCACTGCTCAGCATCGTCGTCCACCACGGCGCATCGACGCCTTGCAAGCAGTTACAGTGGCATCCCGATAATTATTTCCTATGCGCTACATCGCCAAATTGCAAGCAATGAAACCGTGTTGTAGAGCCATGACAGCGCAAGAAGATATATGCATAAGCCAGCAAAAGTCAACGCTTTATGGTGTTCAGTTCATCACCGATAACAGTGCGTTTTGCGTGTGTTATTTCGGCGGTCAAGATTGTTGATGCCTCTCCGTTCCGCACCACGTCGCTGTTGCCGAAAAATACGTTGGGCGCGGCCCAAACGTGGTGGGCGCGCGCACAAGTTACATGCCTCGCGTGGGGGCGTGACCTATGGGTTTGATTGACAGGCGAACTCGTGCGAAACTCGTACATCGCGAAAGCCCCCTCGAGTTGAACTCGGGAACATGGCGGGGCAGCGGCAGCCTGTGTCATTGCATTCAGCGGCAGCAAGCGTCAATATGACCGTCTGGACCCGTTCACCTACATGACCGACGTAGAGTCTCAGCGTCATTTTTGCCTTTCCAAAACGTCAGTGCGCTGGCTGTGTGACGAGTTATAGCGAAGGCCCTCATCTTCGCCTATGCTTTCCGAGCACAGACTCAGACTGGTGTGACTAGGCTGCGGAGCAAAAGTTCGTGCGATCGCTTCGGCTCTCTCCGGCTTCAAGCGCTGTTCGTCCACCGCGCCCCAGCCCCAGGCCAGGGTCCGGCGGCGTCATTGGAGTACTGGGGCACCTGCGAGCCCCTGGGGTTCAACCCGGACCAACCAACCTGCGAAGGCGAAGTGGTCACATTATATAGGAAGACTCAGAATGGACGCCGAGCTGCCTTTCGGTGAAACAGGTGCCGAAAGCAGTTTTCGCAGTTACACAGTACCGCTGCACGGCACGGGCAGAGAGGTGAAGGAAGTTACTTCGCCAACACGGACCGCCTCGGCCGTCCGAGCGACCACCTCTCCAGGCGGCAAATTATTTGGCTCACGTACTACGTGAGCAAAAGCTTAGACATATGGCTGTTGAAGGAGATGACTGGCAACTTGTTTCTTCTACCGGAACACGCCATCGCCGACTGTAGGAACTACACCCGTGAGGTCGCGAGGGACGAGCTGCTGGCGCGACCTCCATTCAGTGGCCCCAGGAAGATCGCGCAAATTGACGAGTGCCTTATTCGCGGCGAGCAAAAGTACAATGGAGGCCGCCTAATGACGGGCGACAACGTTCTGCCGAGCCGCCAAAATTACGGCGGTGTTAAAGATGGTGGTCCATGGTACTTCGGCATGTTCTGCGCGACCAAAGGGGTGCTGCGACTTTTCAAGGTCGACCGACGAAAGGCGGCGACACTAGGCGCCATTATTGTAGCCAATGTTAAACTGGGGACCATTAATATTGACGAATTGGCCGCATACATCTGTATCCCGAATTTAGTGGATGCTAATGGGTTATGCATCAATCTGTATTAGGAGACAGTCGACCACAGCGTGAACTTTGTGGACCCCATCACGGGCGTTCACACGCAAAGAATAGAAAGTTATTGTAAAAAAAAAGTGAAGGCGCCACCTCGTTAGCGGTGGGTACAGGGCAGCTGCACCGATGCTGGAGCCCCACCTGAGATTGATGTGGTGGCACTCAACGGCCAGGTGACCTGCAAAGACCCTTTCTTGCGTTTTTTAGAAGCCACGGATCGCTCGGGCTACCCAGTATAAAAATTCTTTCTTTCCTGCGGTTGTTAGAAGCCATCGCTCAGCGCTATCCAGTATGAAGGTGCATCATAAAGTAAAAGAAAATAAAGCGTATTTTTCTGACCCTTGTATGAGTGCTTTCCGGCATTCCTGAGTGCTTACACGGTAAGCGCGCGGCAAACCACTTCTGCGCTAGCCGACGCTCACTTCGTCTTGGCGCGAGCAACGAGCGATCTGTTTGAAGCCTAGTGTGAAAACCAGGCGCACACCAATCTGTGCTCGGAAATGCTAGCGTAAGCACGTAGCGAGCCGCGCCAATCCAATCCAGAGGAAAAAAAAGAGGGCGAGCGTCCCCTCGTGGTATAACACGAAACGTATTAAACTGGAATTAGTCTAATACACATTCAGTGTACACCTTGTAATCTTTAAAATGCTTAAAACCCACGTTAATGTGACTAATAATATTGTACTGAATGCATTTATTTCATAACTTGCTTGTGCCTGTAATGCACTCGGTGGAACGACAAACAAGTGAAAGAAGGCACGACCATGCACCGACCGTATCATCACGTGAGCTCCAGTTTGTCGACCGCCCATATGGCAACGCCCAAGGGATGATAGCCACCCAGAGGGAATCTAGATAAACCAATGAAACTGGAGGCGTGCCGACGGACAAACTTCGTCTTGTTACCATTAGTTCTTTCATCTTGGGGTGTCGCCAGAGCTCGTGAAGATCCCGAGTTTCGCCAAACTCGGCGCATCCTGCATAGCACCCCTGGTCCATTCAGTGGCGCGATGAGAGACCGTTGCTCCAAACGCCCATTGTACCTGTCGTACTTACTGTATTTACTGAGCTTAGTTTACTTTTTACTTAATTTCTTCACAAGCACACGCACACGCGAGGGGGGGGGGGGGGCGGTCCCATGTCTTTGATATACATGTATAGTCTGCTTAAACTACCGATATTGATTATCGATCAGGAGACGTAGAGGAAAGCAGAAGCTTGCCCCCCCCCCACCCCCGGTCGGGCTGGTGACCCCGCCCCCAAACAAATTTCTGGCTACGCCCCTGAAGGGCGTTATATGTATATGTAAAGAATTGAGTGGTCTTTTGTGAACATGTTATGGTCCAGTACTCATAACTTAACAAGGAATTTACTGTGATGGTGGCGACTAGAACTTTCAATTTTTTTCCTCCATGGATTCCGAGGTGGACAATGCGCTCTTTATCAGATGCCACGATAGTGGCACAGTATGCGATATCGCATTAGGAAGAAGGCACGTTGCCGTCGCCTGCGTCTACATGCATGTAGAGCTAGCCCCATACAGCGTATTTATGGGTCAGAGAAATGGGGTGGATCAGATCAGATGTTCTGCTTCTGAAATTTTCGATAGCGTCACACCAGGAAAAATACATTGAAATATGTGGTACTTGGTCAATCTTTCAAAACTTCGAGATCTTTCATATATATATTTCGTGCTTTCGTCTCATCCACGCTGAGCTCAACAGTGGTATAGAATGGGCAGTGAGGGCTAAATATAATGAATTGTTCACGAGAAGTTGCAGCATTTTGTTTCACCTAAAAAATTAAGTAAGGAGGCCTGGTTGTATACAAAGGGCATGCATGTAAATTTGCAATAATTGTGCACCATGTAATGAGCAGAATATTATGTAATGTAATACTTCATGTAACCGACTAAATCCGAATGATTCAGACTATTTTGTCGTAAGCGAGAACGTAAAAAGATGAATTGAAAGCAACTGTTTTTTCCTAAAAATATAGATTATATTGCAAAAAAAAAACGGGTGCCTGAGACATTACATTACAAAGCATAATAGCCTCACCATTACAAAAGCACATCAAAAATTTGCATAGGGCCTAAAACAAACCAGTTGGACTTAAAAACATATAAAGAGACTTTGTTTAGAGTATACTTTTATAAAAAGGCTATGAGCTTAGCGAATGTAGCATTTGAGTGCTGTGTACGTATAGTGTATTTTTAGCTTAGCATGGAGGCTGAAGTTAGGTTTGGGGCATCACTGCACGCTATGGAAAGTAAGCTTCGCAGAATCCGGGAAGAACTCAACATATGGACAGTTTTGTTGATATTGACTGCTATCTACGACCTAAAAAGCAGCATTTTCTTTAATATCTGCGGTGTGTACCCGGCAAGAGACATAAGTAAAGTGACATCCTGTCCTGAAACAGTGTTTCTAACAAAAATATACCACTAGTGAGTGCGCTCTAAAAATGACTTTATAGCGACAAGTTTCAAATTGAGAATAGCTTGAAAATATTTTAAAACACCTTAACATAAAAAGCCCTTTGCAGTGCAATAAATGTTAGGGGGTATGTGGCTTGCGATAAGTGTTTTAAAGTTGTCCCAAATAACTATTAAATAAAAATGTAAGCCCCGTAGACCGCATTTGTTCGCACAAGGGCTCAGAATTTTTTGTTTTTATTCATGTGTGGATTGTCACTTGTCACCGAGAATATTTTATTATTTAAAGACGTGAATATATGACCTGAAACGTTTCGAAAGGGCTCCATAGACAGTGTGCGTGTTTATATTAAGGTGGAAATGCTATAAAACTACTGTATGATAAGGATGCACATTGAGGTGCACTAAATAAACTTTCCTTTAGGACCCACATGATACCACCAAGCTTCTTCAAGGGCGATGCGTTATCATGGAACCTGGAGCCGGAAGAATTGTATGCAAGCCACAGGAAGTTCACTTTGTGTCTGGATGTCCCGCTGAGCATGCAGTGATCCTATGCTTGACAATTTATTTCATACTAGATGTCTCATATCCGCATGCGTTTGGACAGAACTTAGTGTTGCTGCAAACCATATTAGTAAAGAGTGACACATTTCAGCAATGCTTTATGTCACATAGGCTGAAAGCTTTGTGGAAGCAGCTCAAGAGCTACATCTCAAAGACAAGCCAGAAGGCTATCCAGGCTCGGAACTGAAGATACAGCTAGCTGACTGCTCTTTTTTGATGAAGCCCCAGACAAGGTGCCTTTTTTTTCTATTTTTGCATGGGTGATATGAATACATAGCCAGTGCACACTGCTCACCTGTATTGAGAATTGACAACTTTGCAAATGTGCATAACTATTAAATGATCAAACTGAATTCTGCAGGCCAATACTTGTTTTACTTTTTATTTATACTGTTTTTCCTGTTTATTGCAAGTGTATTGATATTCTTGCCGCATAGACTTCTATATAGTTGTGTACTATGCTTTATTATTTGTGTGTGGAGGTTGGCTTTGTATTATGTATATATACTGTATTTCTTGCACCTAGCCATGCTGTAGAAATTTTTCTGTGGAATAAAGTGTTTAAAGTAATTGTCCATCCTTCTTTACTTAGTACTGCCAGCCAGAACAGCAGACTTTGTTAGCATGACTGTTCCTCGGTGAGTAGCATTTCTTAGGATGGAGTGCCTTGAGAAATAAGCTTCAGCTGTCATATCATGACCACGTAAAGCATTGTCATCAGCTATTGTGATTGTAACCTCACATAGATTGTGTAGCATTGCGATTTGTTTTAATGTCAGATAATGTGGGCATGCATCTACACGAAATCCTAAGCATGACATCATAATGCAAATGCCTTTACTGCGGCCCTTCTGAAGACATTACAATTGATTTCATTGATGCTATTGAGCACTCACCGATACCATGGCTGTTTCTAGAAGCACATAAAAATTTATGTTGCCATTTTTAAGCACAATGAATATATGGGTAACCTAATGATGTGTCATCTCGTGGCATCAGCTTTTGCAGACCACGGTTGGCGTCACCCTTATGTCTGGTATAACTAAACCGATATGAAATTTATATCAGACAAGTCAGCATTGACTTTTCTTATACACTCGTTGTTTACCTGAACCGATAATCTCAATATTATTTTTCAGTATAATACGATAAGAACATTGATTGTAAAACTGTTGTCGCTTTACTGCAAAGCTGCCCAGATATGTTTTTGTGGAACACAATTACAGGTAAAATTACAGAAAATGTATACGAACGTTGTTCCAATTAGTATATGGAATAGTGCTACGTATATAACTAATGATGTAAATGAAATTGCCGCAACATTTACTACTACCTCCATAAAATGTATCCACCTAAATACGCGATCTGTGAAAAACAAAATGTGCTTGGAGGACCTGCTTACCGAATTTTCTTTTCAATTTTCGGTTGTCACGTTAACCGAAACATGGAGCACTTCTGAAAGAGATATATTTAGGTTGCTTAATTATAACAATTACTACTTAAACAGGTTTGCACTCTCGAGGGGGTGGAGTAGTGCTGCTGATTGCAGATGACGTTGAATGTCAAATCCTTCATTCCAATACTGTGCTTTCACCTGGCTATGAAATATTGTCACCATGCACTGGTAAGCAGGTATTTTCTGTGTGCTATCGACCACCGACTGGTGATATACCGGCGTTTATAAAGTTCTACAATGAATTCCTTGCGTATGTGGTTCAAAATCATAATTCCAAAACTTTAACAGCTGGTGGAGATTTCAACATTGACATGTGTTCGAATAGTCAGTCATCGAATTCTTTCAATATGATTATATTATCGAACGGTTTTGCCAACTTAATCACCACGCCTACTAGGGTTTCGCCTCAAGGCTAGTCAACTGTGGATTTATTTATCACTAACTCCTTACAATCAAACATTAAATCCGGAGTCTTACCCTGTTCCATCAGTGACCATTTGCCGGTGTTTCTGTGTGCTGAAATAAGCGGATTAGGAGGAAAAAGGTTCCCATCACTGTCATATCATTTAATTAGAGGCTCAACTCTGACATCTTTTTGTGATACTCTTTTGACAGTAAAGTGGGATGTGACAACTAACCTAACAGATGCGAATGAGGCTTACAATATGTTCATTGATATATTATCCCCCCTATACCAGAACAGCTTTCCTTCCAGGACACGTAGGAAAAGTATAAAAACACGGAAACCATGGATTGCGCCTGATTTACGCGAAGAAATGAAAATGAGGGACAAGCTATACCAACATTTTCTCCACACGGGACCAACAGATGACGTTGCCATATTTAAAAAGTATTGAAACAAGTTAACTAAGAAGTTACGACATGCACGCACAGCATACTACTCATCTTTCCTAGACATCGAAAGCCGTAAACACAGTCTACTGTGGTCGAGGTTGAACCGACTTTTGAATCGTAGTGATTGCACATTCCTTTATCGCAGTTACAAATTAATGGCAAAGAATTATCGGGTATTGAACTAGCAGATGCATTCAATAATTTTTTTCACAGATATGGCTAGTACTCACGCTACGACCTGTCATGCTAGTAAATATATTTGTACTAACAATGAGAACACAATATACCTTCAGCCCGTCACACTGTATGAAGTTGTGTCAGTTATAAAAACCTTAAACAATAGCAGTAGTTGTGACATTGACAGTTTTCAAGTGTGCCCAATTTAACATGTAGTTGGAATTATTGCCCCAACACTCACCCATATTCTTAACATGTGTCTGGAATCGGCAATTTTTGCAGTGAAAGTGCAGTCTGCGAAAGTAATCGTTTTATATAAAAAAGGAGATCGTAATGACTTGGGAAATTACCGGCCGGTATCCATTTTACCAGTCTTTTCAAAGGTGTTTGAAAAAATTTTGCAATAAAGGATGACAAAGTTAATTGAAAAACACAACCTGTTAACACCACAACAATTTGTTTTTCGTAACAAAAAATCAGTCGAGTTAGCATTAGCACAGCAGAAAGAACATATATTAACAGAGTTTAAAAACAAAGCTATAGTTGGTATTTTCGTAGACTTCTCTAAGGCCTTTGATTTAGTCGACCATAACATTTTATTGGAGAAATTAAACTATTATGGAATACGAGGGCAAGCATTAGCTCTTGTCAAATCTTACTTGTCTAATAGAACACAAACTGCAAAAATCGACACCTTTACTTCTCAGGCTAGAGCTCTCCATTGTGGAGTGCCACAGGGAAGTATTCTAGGGCCTTTGCTTTTTCATATCTATCTGAATGATATCGTCAATATTAACTCGCAGGCAAGGTTTATTATTTACGACACGAGTATTTTTCACAGGTAATAATATTCATGTTCTTACAGAACGATGTATAACAATGCAATGAAATCCTTAGAGGAATGGTCGAGAGTTAATTTAATGAAGATAAATGCAAACAATACAAAAGCAGTTATATCCAGACCAAAAAACAAGCAAATACCTCCCCATTAAGATATTGTATTACACTCAAGGAGTATTGAAATAGTCGAGACTTTCAAATGTCTGGGTGTCATCTTTTCAGCGAACATGTCATGGGACAATCACGTCCAATATGTTCTAAGCAAAATAAGTAGAATAACTGGTGTAGTAGGCCGTATGATACATTCTTTCCACACGTATTAAACTCTTGCTGTACAATTCACTTTTCCAATCACATTTAAACTGTTGCCAATTAGTACGGGGTAACACAACATCCACCAATCTAGAACATATTCACCTGTTACAGAAGAAGTATCTCCGCCACGCACATAACGCTTCCCACACAGCATCGACAATAACCTTCTTTAATAACTCTGGTGTTATCCCAGCTCACAACCTGTACAGATATCGTCTGAGTCATGTATATAAGCTGGAAATCCATCGAAATATCAGCAACCTGTGTACTCTAGCCCAACTTCAGAGAAAAGCTCCAAATTACATTACAAGACACTTTGAGGATTGGTTAGTACCAACACTACGTTCAAACTATGGGAAACAAAGCCTTAAATACATAATACCAACAGTGTTAAATTACTAGAATTCGATCCGATTTGATCTTTTTACATCATCATCCAAGGAACTGACACTGATGTATACGGTTTCGATGTAATATCCGGTAGCGTTATGTATCTGTGTTTTTTCTTGCATTTGTTTCTTGACATGAAGCAAGTGTGAGTGAGAAACATGTCATTGAAGTTATGCATACAGCTATAATATGTATATATATGTATGTGCGCATATGTTATGATGCCTCCCTGCAGAAACAGGGATTGTAGACTCGTCAAGCTGTTCATGGATAGCTTTTTTTCTACAAGCCCCACAACTGTAAATCTACAGGATGGCAAATAAACAATTTCAATTTCAATAACTAGATAGAATTACTGGAACTATGATCCAGTTAGGAAATAAATGGAACGCTGCTGCGTATACAACAAAGTAAAAATAACTGAAACAATGTTGCGCCTATATTAGATTTTATCTGGGGCGCAAGTTCCGCTTACTAGCTGTAACTTATGTGGAACCAGATTAAGAGTGTACGAACGGGTGAGCTTGCACAATCGTTGGGACAATACCGCCATGTTAAATGCCGTCATCTTCTACCTTGCGGGAGTGGCTCACCTGTTGTTTAAAAATCACGAAGCCAACTTTGAGTCCTGGTCCGCGTTCAAGACCAGTTTCGCTGAAGTTTTCGGTCGCCCCGCCGTCCGCAAGTTGCGCGCCGAGCAGCGGTTACGAGAGCGAGCGCAACAACCCCGTGAAATATTCACTTGTTATATCGAAGCGGCTCTCGACATGTGCAAACATGTGGATGCTTCAATGCCCGAAAATGACAAATTGAAACACATTTTGAAGGGCATCGCCAATGACATTTTCCAAATGTTGATCGCCAAGAGTCCGCGCACCGTAGCAGAGCTCATAAACTTGTGCCAAAGCTACGACGAATTGAGGAGGCAGCGCGATTTGACCAGGCGCCCCTCAGTGGCTGTCGAGGCCCTCTCTTCCATGACAGTCTTCCCCGATCGCTCCCCCCTGCTCACACAAATCGAAGCTTTCGTGCGGGAGGAAGTTGCACGTCAGCTTTCCCTACTACCTTTCGCCGAGCTACACCAGTAGCATCCGCTGCCGCAATAGCTTTCTACACAACCTCCTACACAGCTCGCCCCGACGCTTCGGCGGGTTATTGAAGACTAAGTTGCGGAGGCTCTACCAATGCAGCATAAGCAGTACCCTGTCGCCGCGCCACTTACTTAAGCATCCGTCGCCGCGCAGCCTCCTCGTCAACCACTCGTTGCGCTACATACACGGCCGCTAACACCCGTTTATCATCCCGTTTATCGACCTGCTCCTGCCTTTGCTAATTCTTGGCGCACGCAAGACAACATACCCATATGTTATGCCTGCAGTATTCCCGGCCATATTGCGCGACTGAGCCGCCGCCGCATCCTGCATTCTGATGGCTTTGCGCAGTCGCCTCCCTACGCCAACGTGCAACCTTTCCCCGACACTTTTAGTCGGCAGTGGAACAGGCCGACAGCCGAGCCCCGGTCCTTACACGTCGTTAACCTACCCCGCGTCGCCACTCGTTGTCCCCTATGCGCCGGCGCCCTTCACCCACGCAAGAGGAAAACAAAGCGCCGCAGTTCAGGAGGCAGGAACTGCGTCGCCATCGATCTGTACAAGTCCTCCATTGTCGCCTTCGAACGTTGTCGACCTTACTGTTGACGACGTCCCTAACGTTGCGCTAATTCATACTGGAGCAGCCGTGTCTGTCCTAAACGGACACCTCTCTCGCGCTTTACGAAAAGTTACGACGCCACTTTCTGTGTTTCCTCTTCGCACAGAAAGCGCCCAGCCAGTTCAGCCTTCAGCAGCATGCACAGCTAGAGTTGTTCTTTAGGGCGTTCTTTAAATTGTGGAGTTTGTGGTTCTGCAGTCATGCTCTCACGACGTGATACTTGGGTGGGACTTCCTTTGGCGAAATAACGCCGTCATCAACTGTGCGCGTGCTCAAGTCGAATTATCGCCTCTGTGTGACGTGCCCCTCGTTGGTGCCACTTCTCTTCCCGCGAAGCTAGTCCTTCGGGAAGACATCGCCAAACCGCCGTACTCGTGTGCCGTTGTTCCCGTCTTTTGCGGCGCTGTCTCTAAAGGCGCTATCCTCTTCACTCCTTCGGAACTCTTCATAACCTGCAAAGATGTTCCCCTCCCTTAAGCCACGCTTGACATTTCAGCCGGTTTCTGCTCCATCGTTGTTCGCAATCCGCTTCCAACAGCCCTGAAGGCTCTATTACACACCTTGGATCCAGCCTTAAGCCTTCGACTTCTACAGAGACTTCTCCGAAGAGATGCGACCCTTCTGTGTAGGCTATGCTTGGGCGTCGCGTTCACCAATGCCTACGCGTTCTGCATAGGGATGGGCGACAGTGCAGCATGTGACGATTGTGGGGACGCGGAAACGATTTGTCATATTCTTTGCCAGTGCCCACAATACAGTGTGCAGAGACAATCGATTTCCGTCGTGCTGATCCATTTTGACGACCAGCCTTTATGGGAAGAAAGAATTCTGCAACATCACATCAGAAGACCGTGCAAGCTCCTGCGCTTCCTGAAGTCCACTGGCCTGTGTGAACGTCTGTGATCGAAACGCCTGTTCTGTTACCTATGCCTGTGTCTTTTTTGTGTTTTATTTCCGCTCTCTCTCTCTCTCGTACTTTGCGCTGTCTTCAACCCCTTTATACCCCACCTCAGTGTAGGGTAGCAAACCGGAAACTCACTTCTGATTAACCTCCCTCTTTCCTCTCTCGCTTGCTCTCTCTTGCGGCGAAGCAGTTGGCCGTGTTCAGCCTCTCGATGACATGTTTATTACCGACGTGCCGGATGCTTCGCATGCAGAGCTCACTGACTTCTGTGCACTTTCCACTTCTGCTCCGCCATCACCTGCCTTATGCACACCTTTCATTGCCGATGACCTTACTTACGAGCAGCGCTCCCAGCTTCTTCACCTGCTTGCCCAGTTCAGTTGCTTTGATGTCGCTCAGCCTACTCTGGGTCGCACGTCAACCGTCACCCACCGTATCGAGACTGGCTCCAACGCGCCATTGCGGCAGCGCCCGTACCGCGTCTCAGCCAAGGAGCGTCCGGTGATCAGTGAGCACGTCGACGACATGCTTCAGCGCGGTGTATTCGAGCTTCCCATAGCCCGTGGGCATCACCGGTGGTTCGCGTCACAAAAAAAAGATGGTTCCATTCGGTTCTGCCTCGATTATCGCCGTCCTGTACCCTCCACCACGCATTGACAGACGCTCTGGACAGCTTGCAAGGCGCTGAATTCTTCTCTTCCTTGGATTTACGCTCGGGCTACTGGCCAGTCCCGATGTCAGCAGTTGATCGTCCTAAAACCGCGTTCATTACTCCAGATGGTTTATACGAATTTAATGTGATGCCATTTGGTCTAAGCAATGCGCCTGCTACGGTTGATGAATGAAGGACAATATCTTGCGCGGTCTAAAATGGAGCACGTGTCTATGCTACCTTGACGACATCGTTGTGTTTGCCCCTGATTTCAGCACGCATCTTCTCCGCCTTAGGCGAGTGTTGACCTCCTTGACAAACGCAGGCCTGCAACTGAACCCGAAAAAGTGCCACTTCGCCACGCGTAAGCTCATGATTCTAGGTCACGTCGTATCCCAAGACGGCATTTACCCGACCCATCAAAACTTCGCACTAGGGCAGAGTTTTCTAAACCTAAGACACTCAAAGAACTCCGCGCCTTCATCGGCCTCTGTTCTTACTTCAGACGCTTTGTTCGCAATTGTTCCTCAATTATATCACCTCTGACACAACTCGTAAGTGGCGCCAACGACCTATCCTCCTGGTCTCCTACATGCGACCTTACGCCATCTCCTGACGTCTCCGCCTATACTGCGACACTACGACCCCACCGCCCTAACTGAAGTGCATGCCGATGCCAGTGGTATTGGCCTTGGCGCTGTCCTTTCGCAGCGCAAGCCTGGCTACTCCGAGTACATCGTTGCTAACCCCACTCGTGCGCTGACCAAAGCTGAGCGCAATTACAGCGTCACAGAAAAAGAATGCCTGGCCATCGTTCGGGAAATCGGGAAGTTTCGTCCTTATTTATACAGCAGACCTTGCAATGTGGTTACTGACCATCACGCGCTTTGTTGGTTATCCTCTTTAAAAGACCCGTCTGGACGCCTGGCTCGCTGGGCTCTCCGCATTGAAGAATACGACATACACGGCATCTACCGCTCAGGCCGCAAGCGCACTGACACTGACGCTCTGTCCCGCTCTCCACTGCCAGCCGGCACTGTCTCCCTCTCCACCTTTGAGATGGTGTCGTCGGTTGAGATCGACACCTTCGCATCAGAACAGCGCAAGGATACTTGGGTGGCCTGTCTTTTGGATCTCTTTTCTGGCTCACCAGCATCTCCCATCTCCCGCTCCCTGCGTCGCCAGGCTGCCGACGTTTCTGTCCGGGATAACATCTTGTATCGACGCAACTACCAGCCCGATGGTCGCAAGTGGCTCCTAGTTATCCCTAGGACTTTGCGTTCCAATATGTGCGCGTCTTTCCATTTACTGACCTGCAATGTGCACACGCCCGCGTTTTGAAGACATATGAGCGCCTGCGGCAACGTTATACTGTCGAGGAATGTTTACTTTTGTCCAAAAGTTTGTCCGCTCGTGCCCGCAATGCCAACGCCGCAAATCTCGTTCGACCGTGTGGGAATTGACCTGTACGGGGGGCCGCTACCGCTAACACCTGCTGGCAAACGATGGAATATTGTCGCAGTTGATCACCTTACACGCTATGCTGAAACCACCGCTCTACCTGCAGCAACCGCCAGAGACGTTGCATCCTTTCTGCTCCATCGTTTCATTCTTCGTCATGGCTCACCTCGGGAACTGCTGAGCGATAGAGGCCGCGCTTTTTTGTCGAAGGTGGTTGAAGCTCTGGTTGCTCAATGCCGCATAGTTCACCGGACGACCACGGCATACCATCCTCAAACTAACGGGCTTACAGAGCGTTTCAATCAAACCCTTGGTGATGTTCTCGCCATGTACGTTTCATCGGAGCATACAAACTGGGACATCATCCTCCCATTTGTCACGTACGCATACAATGCGGCTACCCGAAGTACTACAGGATTTCCCCCGTGCTTCCTCCTCCACGGTCGCGATCCTTCCTATACTATCGATACGGTTTCCCCTTATACACCAGACGTGTTAGAGTGTGCTCCCGTTTCAGCCGTCGCCCAATTCACCGAGGAATGCCGTCAATTAGCCAGACATTTCACATCCGACGACCAACAACGACAAAAAGCCAATCGTTTTGGCGCCGCTACGAATCCTAGCTTCTATCCCGGTACGCTTGTCTTGTTGTCGGTGCCTTCTACCACGCCTGGACTTTCTACAGAACTTCTCTCGAAGTATGATGGATCATACCGCATCGTTGAACGCACCTCTCCGGTCAACTATGTCATAGAGCCGCTGACACCGACATCCGACAAGTGCCGCCGTTGACGGGATGAGTCGATGTGCACCGCCTGAAATAATTCTAGGACCCGCTCGTCTCCACGTCGTAAGTCGCCAGGATGGCTTCCCTTTTGCACCGGGGGTAATTGTAATGAAGAAGAAGAGCACAAGGACAAGGCCAACCAGATCGTCTGTTCAATGCCTGCAGTGCAACCAGTGGGCCAGCCGGATCGCCAGTGCTGAACACGAGTGTGAGCCGTTCGGGCAACCGGCAGCTGTTCCTGCTCTGCGTCACCTGCATTCTCGGTTAAGAACAGGCGCTACCATCTGAATTGTTCAGTGCACCACTTCCATGGCAGACAAAGGCTGGGCAGATTCCTCGTTGGCGCTCCGTAATTCTCATCGCACGGCGCGGTATGTTCCAGAAGTCGCGGGCCGCTTTTCTCGTGGCGGGGTGCTTTTCTCGTCGAGGCGATAGAATTTTTTTTACCAGTACAGGAGGGCACATGTAACCGGCCAACGGAGGCCTCAATAGTACACCTGAGTATACCTGAGTACCCCTACGCCGCCGACGCCGGAGCGCAGGTCAAGCGTTAGGACGTGCAGGCCTCGGCGAGCCCCAACACAAGGGCCAGCCCGGGTTCTATAGCTTTGGTGTTCCCGTTGCCGCTTTGGTGTCCTGGAGGCGCCGCCCATAATAGGCAATAATTACACATTGTTACTACTAGTAAATAAACGCTATTAAACAGATATAATTACGCCCAGGAACCAACCTGTGACTCGGTGTTACCACGCCCTTGCGAGGATAATTACGGCACGCCAACGAGGATTTACCGAAGGTCGCAGATGACACGAGAACTTGCGCGAAATCGTCGCTTTTCATGAGGGATGGGTCAATGAATGAACATACGAGTATATCGCTCGAAATGGTTCGATAAAGAGCGCCGACAGACGACGCAGACTTGATCGATGTGGGCGAAAGCGGCAGCGGTGGCCGCGGCGATAGCGGAACTAATGTGAACAACTTGGACATCCGGCGAAAATATTTTCCGCCCGCTTCCCGCTTCCCATGTGCGAATGTTACTTACTACAGCGTTTTGATACCGAATCTCCACGGTAATCTAGTCCGATGCGCTCATGTTTGCTTGTGTGCGATTGAAACTGCGCGTGTTAATTAATTAATTAATTTATTTATTCAATACTGCAAACCTTTTACAGGTCCAAGCAGGGTGAGTAAAAAGGTAAACAAGGCAAATACAACAGAGTTAATAACGTTTCAAAAACATCAAATTGAGGCGAAAGGCAATAAATAATCATTCCAATCATTTGAAGTGCGAGGAAAAAATGAAAACTTGAATAAATCTGTTCGTGCAAAATAGGGTTTCAGCGAAGTAGGATGATGGTGGCGAGTATGCCTTGATGTAGAAGATGATAGATAGGGTGATGGATTGATTGCTAGTTGCCGATTCCACAGCAAGAAATTGTAAACGTAACGCGTTCCTTCTTTGTTCGAGACATTGAATTCCATTAGCCTGCATTATTTCAGAGGGTGAGTCATACGGGGAAATTTTCGAGTCAATTAGTTAGCATGCCTATGTTTAGAAGTTTATACGGCTGATAAAACTACTATCCGTACTTCGTATCCACTAGTGCACTAGTTTGCTATCGCAATCGATGCTTCTACTTTCGGCCGAAACTGCGACGTTGTTTCTTTTTTTTTTTGGGGGGGGGGGGGGGCGCCGGGGGGAGCAATGTGTAAAGAGCAAGTGACACCTTGCGCGGTCATTGGGTGCAAAGCCAGTGAGAGGAAAGCCGTGAAGTCCCGGTATTTGCAGCCTCATGAAGACTCGTTGCGGTATGCTTGGCTCCAGGGCATTGGCCATCCTTCCACGAGGACGCGCAAAAACATACGCGTTTATGCTAGGCAATTCGCACGTGATGCCTTCAGTTACGATACGGAACTCCTACATGGGGCGGACATCAGTTGGACACGTTTTGGTTTGAAGGCGAATGCACTGCCGACGTTGTACCTTCCTGGCAGACAGGTAAGCGGGACATTCATATTTTTTATTCCTTACTTCTACAAATTTGTAGCAAAGCGATGGTACATTTGTCAATCAGTCGCAGTTGACAATAGGCTATAGTTTTGCAGATTTAATTAGTGGTATCGTAAGTGTTTCTCTATGGACACCGTAGCAGCCATTAGGGGTGTTTCAGTATTAGTGTCTAAGGTATATGTGCTCATATCCCTATAAAATGTATTAATTAAGCCCACATCAAGGGCCCATGCTGTGTGTTTGCCTTTCCATAGCTTCGCAAAATTTTAGTGAGGTAGGCATCAAAGATCTGACTATGTTCGAACACTCCGAGATGTAGCACTACTTGCATAATATTTGCAATGCTCAATATGCTACTAAAACTTATTAAGTTGCGGCAAATGTTGCAACAACGTCAAACAGGTTGGTGTTCCCTGGTTGAGCGTATAGTAGAAACAGGAAATATACCGAAGTATGTCTCATTTACACGTTGAATACATTGCAATTATTAGGCCTAATTGTTTAAAAGTAAGCTGCGCAATCCATTTGTAGCCCCACTGGCCTGAGTATAAAAATCATCACTTAATTTTTCGCGGTCTTGCAGCTGGTTAGACCAGACCTGATGATACACCCCTTCCAATTTATTACATCAGATTTTTTTCTCTTTTATTTGTCAATTTTTTTCTCACAAGCAGTGTCTTGGTAATCTACTGTATTCCTCAGTATAAGTTTATTATTTAATTTAGTTGATAGTTGATCAATCTCGTTTCTCTCTCCCTCAGCTTTCAAGATGTGCAGTTGTGTTTTACTCCTAACCAAATACTACTTGTTATAGCTCTGTTCCGTACAACAGTTTACATTTTCTTTTTGTTGAATTTTTGTCCTTTCTTTATCACGCATTTGAACAGCACAACTTCTTATTCCCTCTCTATCGGGGATATGGGCCTGTGTTATTGTCAGCAACTGCTTGCGGGTTTCTATCTGCTTTCATGTTTTGTAAGCCTTGCTTTTAAACCAATGTCATTTCCCCTACTTGTCTCTCTATAACAACTAAACACCGTCCCCGGCCCTCATTTTTATGCCCCCTCCGCTTTTTCCACTTACTAGGAGCACCAGCGTAATCTGCTCCTCTTATTTAGTGAGCAGAACAGCGAGCTACGCATACTTTATTCAGTTTATTCATCAACGATATCAGTTTACAGAGAAGTGCATACATAATATATTAGTACATACACAGGGAGTCCCAAAGTTAAAAACTGTCAGGGGGACTCCCATACATGAAAAAAATGAAAAAAACGAGATATAGATCAAGCATTGGTTAAGGTGCTTTTAGAAACAATTAGAAAATATAAGGAATAGTGCGAAAAACAAGAATATAAGGCTGTTTAGTAAGACAAAAAAATGGCCAAGAAAACTTCTGTAATAAACAAGCAATTCAAGTTCACAATGCAATAAAAATGAGGGTAATATACCAGGTAGTATTATAGCTACGTCAATTATTATTATAACAATCACAAAAGTCTGTTGTTAGGATGAAGAGAGTTGTAAAAAAAATGTGGTTGATCCCTCTTATATAGGAATCGGTATAGAACACGAAAGTGAAACGTGTCTTCACAGAAGTAGTGTAATGTTTATTGCACATTGATATATAATGTCTATTGGTGTTTTGTGGCTAAAGCGCCCTTAGGCGTTGATGCACCCACGCTGACGCCTGGTGGCACGTCTCCTCCATCACGACTACCAACGTCGATGACCATGAGCAACCGTCGTGCATATGGAAGCTGCACTACGCTGCACACGCTAGCACAACGCGAAAGACGAAGCACGTAACTGACACACTAATACAACGCGCAAGACAAAGCACGTAACTGAATCGTCACCGAGTCAAATCAGCGCGTACAGCGCGTCGTAATTGCAGCCTCCGCGATCAACTTCAGAAACATTTTCAGAGCTAATTGCGGAGGCCACGCTCCGCTGTGCTGAGTAGGGTGAACGCCACCTAGGTGGCGTTGGTACACTCTTAGCACGGTAACGTTTATGGTAACCTATAATTGCAAGTAACGTATAACATAAAGGTTACTCGGTGACTAAAAAAACTTGATCTTTGTGTTTTCGTGAATTTCCGTCGCGGCTAGAGGTTACATGTGGCGAAGCGTATATTTTAAAGGTTACTGCAACGCCAAATGTCTTGTAACCTTTAGATTGTAACTTCTAAAGGAGTTCCCATTCGTGGCTTAGGGGACCTACTGTATGGATTGGAAGTTTACTTATTATTGTGTCGTATTGCTACCCTGATGTGGTATTTTTAGCCGGGACTAACCTATACGATATGTTGTGCGCCCGAGGGAATGAGGCTGGTTGGACTAGATTAATATTTTATTGATACCAGTAGGGTTCTTCGGTTTCGCAATGTAAAAAGAAAATTAAATCTCGCACGAGCGTATGCTCAAGAGAGACAGCAGCTATTCATTCGTCACTGATCTCTTCTGCATACGTGCCATTATAATCTAAAAGGAAGCCACAGAAACAGTGAACATACACCGGAGAATATTGTGGCAAACGATGTTGTGGCATGAATTATCAGTACACGTTTCAATGTGGTGGAAAGCCCCCCGCTACCGATACAGGCATTTTAAGCTGTGGTATAAAACATAGACTTGTGTGCCTGCACAAAACCTAAAAGCAGATGCATTATGGTGATTGAATATATATTTGTATCCAATATTCTTTTTTTTCCCTTGTGCATCAATGCACCTTATATTCGCGTTTGTTTTATATTCTCCTGAAACGCGACACCCACTAACAGCGGGCGCACACTGAAGCCGCACGGGCGCGCACGCTAGAGTAGTCTAAAATTTTGACGACCGACAGAATCAAAGCTTCGAGCAGGCCGAATAACTAATCTGCAGGGCGAGAAAGATGCTTCGTAATCAGACTTACTTGTACACTGCATATGAATGTTTTGCCACCGCGCTTTCTTTTTCTTCTTTTCTTTCTTTTTTTGTATTTTGATGTATAAGAGGGAGTGGTTCCTAAATTACAGCAAATGTTGGGTTCAATAGAGAACGCCGAACACGCACCAATTTTGCCCACTCACTAACACACGAGAAAGACGCCCCTACATTCACATGACAGCAGGCGACAGCCGCTCCAGTGAGGTCTCGTAGAGAGATGAACGTGCGCTCACAGTGGGAGGCCACAATGGCGGCCGGCCAAATGAGCAGGGAGAAAACATACAAATACAAACGAAAAGCAACATCCTGAAACATTAGAATATTAGCATCTTGATATATATGGTCCTGTGATACTTTGACGGAACTGTAGTTTGATATTATATTTAGTTGCGCTAGATGCGGGGCATAATCAAACGCACTTCAGCTTCAGCCACACATGAGCGCCGTCATATCTCCTCTGCATTGCGCAGCTCTCGCGATGCATGCCGGGAAGAGTATGGCCGGTGGTGTCGTATTAAAACGGTCGTGTCGCGCTTTGTTTCATCGCTTTACCCACGTTTTTACGCTCTCCGATTTGGTGGCGTGCGCTTACCAAGCGTATTGTGTGTCTGAGTCACTCGTGACGAGTAGTACAGTTACCAAAAGGACTCCTAAAGGCTCGCGCGCCGCTGAAAAGAAGCCGTGACGCCGGACGTGGAGCACGGACATGTTTGGCGTGCTGCGTGGCCGCTGCGACGAGACGCATTGCCGATGGCCAATGGTAAAGGTTCTTCGCTTACCTGAGAGTGGTGAGCATCGTTTGTGTTGTGACTGCTGTAATGAATGCCGAAGACAGCAATAAATGTGACCTAGGTAAGCAATGCTTCCTGTTCAACTATCTATTTGCTGGTGTGTGTCTGTCGTATGTTTCACCGTCAATTCTTGCTCATGCTCGCACTGTTCAGTTTTATTTAAGTGAACTACTTGCTTGCTTCATGAACACTGTTGTTTTAATATTTTTTTATCACTATCAGTCACCGTGTTGGTTATTCTTAAATCTCAAGTTTATGTTGCACTTTTGTGCGGACGCACAACATTGACCTCATGCACGGAACTGGTGTTTTGTGCTGATATTCAGTTTGTAATCACTTGATATTGCATTTTGACTGTTAAACTGTCACATTATTGCGGTGTTGTTTTTTGTACTTGTACTGGAGGGGAGTACGAACTGACTTGAGAATTCATTTTCGTTCAGTTTTGTAATGTTTACTTTTTATTCTTACCGACATTTCCTAGACAGAAGAGTATATTCACCTTAGGCGTGTTTAATTATTTGTTCTGTGGTAGTTTTTCATCTGTTTGTGGTTTATTTATGTCTCTTTCATTACATGTTAATAGCTGTTGTTTGCAGGGCGACGCTAACACATAACTATGAGATTGTAAGATTATTTTTCTGTCGTTGTAGGCTCCACTACACAGCAAGGAAATCTGAAAATTAGCAACTGACATACTAACAGCAAAGAGACATCATTGTGCTCGAAACAGGGATGAGATCGGCCTCCTCGTGGAAGTCTAAAACTTATATGTATTTGTATTTGAACATATTGTACACGAACCTTCAACATTTCTCCTTTTCTTTTTTTGCCCTATTCCTCGTGATGCTGTAGAAATTTGTGATGCCAGGCAGCGCTGTACTCAGAGGTTTTTTCATTACTGCTTCATGGCCGTGGAGAAGAAAACAGACCAAGGAAAAATGTTTTTTGCTTGTGAAGGGAGAACTTTGAGTTACCTTGTTTTGTATATGCAAATAAAGTAAACATGACATTTTCACTAAATGTTTTGTGTCAGCTTTCCTTCTCACAGCTGCTACTCACATCATTTTCAGAATTTGGGTGCTGCCGTGTCATACCGATATATTTTTTTTCGATACAAGAAATGTTGCATGCAGAAATGCGTATTCATTCTGAATTGTGCCGCCTTTTCACATGTGCTTTCCACTCGTGCAAAATATAATT
>NW_023606379.1:0-18557 GCF_013339745.2 Dermacentor silvarum
GTTCGTGCGGTGGTGGAGATCATTCGACCCACGCGCAGGCAATCACAAGTTTGTGCGAGGAAGACTTCACCTTTCACGAGCTGCAGCGCGTGCTGTGCCTCGGACGGCGCCGCAGTGCGCCCGGGCAGGACGGAGTCACCCACCAAATGCTGCGCAACCTGGACGAAGATAAGCGACACCTCCTGCTCGATGCATTCAACGGTGTCCTTCGCAGCGGGTGCCTCCCGGAGTCCTGGCGTTCCACGCTCGTGGTGCCAATGCGGAAGAGAGAGTGGCAAGCCGCCTCGCAGCCTCGCATCGTACAGGCCCGTCTCTCTAACGTCATTCCCTGTCAAGAGGATGGAGGCGACGGCCCTGTCGAGGCTCCAATCGATTGCGGACATCCGCGGTGTTTTTCCGCCTGAACAGTGTGGGTTCCGCACGCACCGCTCCACGGCCGACTGCCTTGCCGCCGTTGTGGGCACGCTGGAGCCGGCAAGTCGCGATGGTCACGCCACGTACCTGCTTCTCTTGGACGTCCAGAGCGCGTTCGACTCCCTGCCCCATGACACCGTCATCTCGGCTGTGCGTACTCTTGGTGTGGAAGGCAGGCTTCTGGCGTACGTGACGGCCTTCCTAACCGACAGGTCGTCCGTTGTTCGGGTTGTTCAGTGACGTGCGGTGTGCCTCAGGGGAGTGTGTTGAGCCCCTTTCTGTTCAACCCCGCACTCGCGCCCATCAGAGAGTGCGTGCTCAGCACTGGGCACCTCCCTGTGCGTGCCGTTGTCTACGCGGACGACCTGGCACTCTTCGTCCATGGCCCACCGGCGGTGATGGCGCGGATGCGTGTGCAGCTCCAGGCGGCGGCGGATGCGGTCGGCGACTTCCTGCAGGCCATTGGCCTGCGCTTGTCGGCGGCAAACTCGGAGGCCATCATGGTCCATACACGCGCTGCTGCCCGGCGCCACACTGGTTGCGTGGTCGTCGACGGTGTCCCCCTTCCCTGGCGGCTGATGGTGCGCTACCTCGGGCTCACCATCGACCATCGCCTGACATGGTTCCCCGCCGTGAAGAGGCTTCGCGCTGCCATGCGGCAAGTTGAGGGCGCGGTGCGCGCGCTCCTCGCGCGTGGTGACGGCTGCCCCCCCCCCCCCCCCCCCTCGTTCGCGGTTGGCATGTACGGTGCAGTACGGGAGCGCTGTCCAGGGTGTACGCGCTCCCACTGTGCAACCTGCGACCGCATCTGTGGCGGCGCATCGACGGCGACCACCGACGAGTGCTTCGTATGTGCCACGGCCTTCCCGGTGCTTCCCGTGTCGCAGAGACGCTCGTGGAAACCGGCGGCTGGCCCGTCTCCCTCACTGCCGATCTGCGCGCCCTTGGCCACTTGGAGCGCCTCTCCCGTGCCCCCGGCGCCGGCCCCATGCTGTCATACCTGCGCGAGCTGCCCAAGTCGCGTGTGGGGAACTCCTCGAGCTCTTCGACAGCCTGGTGGTCGACGCCCCCGGCCTCCCCTGCAGCCTGGCCGCCACCAAACCAGCCTGTGCCGTTGCAGGTGTGCCTCGACCTGCCGGGCGTCCGCTCCAAGCACCGCATGCCTCGTTGCGTTGTGGTGCAGGAGGCTGCAGCTCGGATACACAATGACCTGGTGGGGAGGGCACACCTGTACACTGACGGTTCTGTCCGCCAGGACGGTTCCGCGGCCGCCGCCTCCGTTGTGCCGCACCTCGATGTCGCGAGACAGTGCCGCCTGTCCTACCGAGCTTCCTCGACCACAGCAGAGCTTGTGGGACTCCATCTGGCGGCCGACATCATCGAAGAGTCGCCGTTCCTGATCCGAGTGGCGATTCTTTGCGACTCGAGGTTCGCATTGCGCCAGCCTGCAGGCTGCATGCTCTGCAGCAACAAGGGTGCAACCTGTGCCTCCAGTGGATACCGTCGCACGTCGGCGTCGCCGGGAACGAGGCAGCTGACGACCTGGCAAACTCGCCCATGATCCCCTATCCCGGCTGTCCACGCGAGTCAACTCGTTCGACGTGGCGCGGCTTCACTTCAAACAGGAGCTCGCGCTGCGCCACCCCGACAGCCGCGTCGCGCGTGGTCACCTGCCACGCCTGCTTCCGGAATCCGGCTTCACAAGGAGAGAGCGAGCCATCTTCCTCACAACTCCGGACCGGTTCCATCTGGCCCGCCGAGCGCAAGCACCGCCTCCGCGGAGCCTCCTCGACCCTCGTCTGTCAGGACTGCGGCGCTGTCGAGACGCTGCAACACCTGATGTGCGAGTGCAGTGCTTTGTCGACAGCGCGGGCTACTCTTGCCCGCGTTTACCGCGCGCAGAACCTACCCTGCTTGACGGTGGAGGACGTCTTGCACCCCTCGGGCTGCACATCGAGCCACGGAAACTCTTCCGCGCACTGCTGAACTTTGCCGACGACGTGGGTTTGGTCGACCGCCTGTAGGCCTCGCCTGTGGGCTCCCGGCGGCTCTTTCGGGGCCGCCCGAGGTGCTGCGTTGGTGTTGGGGTCCGGCGGGTGTCTCTCGGCGGCTACGTCCTTCCTCTGTTTTTTTGTTTTTTGTTTTCATGCGGCCTGCGCTGCCGGGCGGCGTGTTCTCTCTCCGACAGCGTGCGACGTAGCCCCACGCACCTGCGGCGCCTTAGATGATGCTACTGCTGCTTCCGCTCCTGCGCCTGCGACCTCTTTCCCTTCTCTTATCTCTGAGTCTCCATCCCCCTGTGCAGCGCGGTTGAGGTGTCCTCTATTGAGAGACAGTTATCGCGCTGCACTTTAACCCAATCTTTCACCCTTTCCAACTATAATCTCTCTTAACTCCCGTGGATAGCGCCAACAAGGGTCAAACGGGCGTTCAATATTGTGCGGGTGAAAGGTGTCAATGCCATAGTGAGGGATCTGACGGAGCGTGAAGAGCGAGAACTCAGGGTATAATCTGTCCAACTCCACTGGGAGTGGCGGTGGTAATTCAGGGAAACGCACCAAAGGGCGACGTTGCCGTTTAGCGACGCATGAGGCCGATGACTCATTGCAGCCTGGAGACTAATTGCTCATCCATCAGACCCAGATGACACTCCCCGGCCGCCAGAACCGACAAGCGTGAAGAGCACTTGATAGCTTCCCGTCTGTATACGAGGCCTCCTTCGTCCCGAAGGACCGCAGATACAACACTCCCGAGGAAGGGAAACTCTGGGGCGGTAAACCCGCCCCGGGTAGGTTGACATCGGCCATACCCGGCTAGCGGGTATGAGCCATTGGTAGCATAAGAGCCCGCACCCAGCCTAGGCGAAAGGTCATAAAAAAATAACCACCTTTATCCCCAACTGATGCGTCGATTGGAGTCACGACATCTTTAAAGAGAACCCCGGAGCAAAACTTTGGAAACTATAGTTGAAAATAACTGACCTTTCGCCGATATAACAGGAGCGCAGAGCACAGGAGCAGACCATGACTGCAGGTTGGTTCCCCTGACTGACCATGAGCCATTCGCGATCAAAATAGGAAGCTTTGAGCCGTCGTCAGCAAGCGGCGTCTGAACATCCCGCGGATGTCGCCCGGCGAACTGCTTCACTGGAGAGGGTCCGGAATGCCAAGCGCGCGAAGCTAGCGTCGGAGAATGGAAGAGCGAGCCGTTCGGCTCGCAAAACGCCGGAAGCGGCACCACAACGTTGCCTAAGCTAATCAAACGTTAACCAAGTGACACGAAAACTTAACCTAGCTAAACCAAGCTTTCTCTTTGCACATCCAGGGTTAGCTGAGCTAAGCTGCAGCCATTTTTTTCCATTTGGCTTCCTTTAAATTTTTTGTGACCTGACTCAATTGTGTTTTAGCATCGGGACGACGCATTTTCAGGGGAGGGAATATTGCCACGCGTGTTTTACATGTTCATTCTATAATCATCATCATCAGATCGGGCGCCCACTTTCGGACTGGGGGGAGGTACGACGTGAACGACGTTGGTTGGTTGGTTGTAGTGGCCGCTTCAGTAGAGGGGCTGTTCGCTGCCCGTGGACTTCTCTCGCCTTTCCACTCGCGGCAATATTCTGTATTCCAAGCAATATATGTGAAATATCAAAGCTTCAAGTATAAATACTGGAAGTGAAATATAGGCGCAAGGAAAAAAAATAGTAGTAGACTGAGACGCGTAAGAAACTGACCTGTTGTTCGTCGCATTCCATAATTCCTAGTTTTCTCCACATTTGTACAAACCAGCTGTTTAGAAGATTCGAATGTGCTCGACGCTGCCGGTTCTCACCTGTAAAGCGAGAGGTAACCAAAACTGGTTAGCTGTCAAGACTTCGTTCTTTCCTCTAGCGAATAGTCATTATTCTCTTCAACAAAGATCGCGCATTTGGCCAAAATAGACACACTATTCCTTTGTAAAAAATTATTTAGTAAAGCATTAGCGCACTTCTGTAGCTAGAAAAAATACATCGAATTTTCATTTGTTTCAATTATACAAGACCTAATGAGCTATTTAGACTCGAGAAAGGTTTCAAGCATGATACATATTTTGTGCAATACGAAACTCATAAAACGCAGAAAGCACGGTGTCAGCACAATTACATTCACGCCAAGGTTCGTTTCAATGTTAAAGAGTTGTATGGTCTTTTTGTTTCCTTTCATGACGGTTTCAAAATCAGTATAGAGGCTACTCTATATTGATCTTAGTTTGTATCTAATGTCGAACAAAATAAAGAGCTAGCCCCTCATGTGAGCATAAAGATAAGTACAAGATCAAAAAGCGGTCCCTAGCTTGAAGCAACTTTTTGCCGATCGCCGAAGCACAATGATCGGTAGGGACAATTGCATTCTTGGCCTTCTCAGGAAGCACAACTGAGGAAGCATGTGCGCGCACCACGTATTTTGCAAGTTGAGAGCCGAGTTCAAGTTAGGTGAACAGTGAACGCATGCAAGGTATCTCACTTAAGTTAAATATGGCATATGGTTCATACCTGCTGCAAAGCTTATCAAGATTCCTAGGACAACTGTGGCCACGGTACTTAATGAGCTGCTCCAGAAAGGTGAAACCTGGAACAAAACTGTGCCATCGTGTGACCTGCATGGATCAAAAGAATATAACGGCACGTTTCTGAGGCATGTAGGGTAATCTGTGCCAAAGCAATTGAAATGGCGAACCATAGACGGTATCTTATTCTGTGATGTCTAGCCCACCCACGGTTGTGTAAGCACTACACTCGAAATCTCTAGAGAAGTTGGCCAAATCTCGCAGTAATTCTACAGAGCTTTCTAGCGCCGAGAAGTCCATGGGCACGAGATGACGCTGAGTCAAGCTAGCAGCAGTGGCACTCTCAGGGGCTTTACTGTTTAAGGCAAAGTGTTCTCTGCCGGACTCTGGCAAAAATATGTCCTATGCACGTAGGTCACGCAATCATCATCACGCATATCCGCGAGATTAGGATATTTGTATCTATCTAATGGTTCAAATGTAGACATAAAAAGATTACAAAGGTCTACTCTATTAAATGAATTGTGCTCTTGATAGCGTATTTTTGTTGCAATGGAGATAAAGGCATCCTTTCTTTCATCGCTGAGTAATTCTGTAGAAAACAAGGTCGGAAGCCTGGACACCTATAAGCGTTGTAAAGATGAAGTAAAGGCATGCAAGAAAACTGGGCTGCGGCAACACTTCTTGGTATGCAGGAGCAGATTTCCTCCTGCACCCGTGGGAAACAGATTGCGATGCTCACGCAACCGCTCACTGATACGGAGGCATGTGTGGTCAGTGTAGGCCCAGCCGCGCGATAAGCGAACCTAATGGACCACCGAAGGTGCGCATTTCCTGAAAGCGGTGGAGTTCTTTTTACCACAGTCACCGTTCGCTTCTTTCTCTTCCTGTGAAAGCCTTTCGCATAAACTGGCCAGCTTGCCAGAGTGCACCAGTGTTAGCCCACCCTTGTGGCCATGCATTGTCTTCTATTGTAAGATAGACAATGCAATTAGGACATCACCTCAACCATGCTCGTGTTTGAGTTTTAGGTTGTTACTGCTTCCTTCCCAGGTTTATTTTTCACTTTTCTGAACGATGTTTCGGCACACTCGTCAACAGTGAGACCGGGTACCCTGCTGTTCACCTGGGCCCGTGAGCATCAAAGCTGCCCTTCATGAAGTGGCTGAAGATTTATATAAATCATTAAAAAAGGACAAAAAAAAAAACAATGCCTGCCTTCACAATCTTCGAGTGGGAGGATTTGTAGGGAAGGACCACATTGTGTGTCCTTGGGCGGTGGCGCCAGCACATATATACACGTCATTTTGAAATGTTAGATGTAGATCCAGAAATCTAATACATTTACCTGCGGAAATTTCGTAGGTGAACGTTGCATCACGGAAACATGCTTCAGGTTAAAAATTTACTCACAAATCTTGACAGTTTGTCACTCGCATTGAGCCTTAAAAGCACTTGAAAATCATTTACGCATCTAAAGAAAAACACGTAGGCCGCTTTGTCCTGAAGCCTGTCATGTACACTGCAGTCAAACTTGGACAAAAAAAAAATGTGGCGCAACACCGAAGCAACACTTGACTCGATGCACATATTCTTTCTCCAAATAAAGCGCTCGTTGTTAAATGATACAAAAGGGTTTGAGAGGTAAAATGTGATAGCTTCGATGAAAACGTCCACTAATACACAACAACAATTTATAAAGGCAGCTTTCGCACTTCTCTAATGAACTCTAGGATTGCTACAAGCAAGTCCTAAAGTGCGATTGAATAAAATAAATTCTCAATATCAACAAAAATCAGGGTATTGGCACAAAGGTTGTTACGCTTCCTCCAGTAAATGTCATCCATAGAGCTTTCGATAGCAAACAGGTACGAGGGAGCCAGAGCTTGCAGCGCTCGTTGTAAGAACCCACTAACCTCTGCCAGGAGCCTCTCTTAGTGACGATGGCCCTAGCGGTACATCTGGCTTGTGCGTCTTCGCAGCGAAGAACACACGCAGAACTTCGTTATCACGTTGCTTTTGAGATTTTTCGAGGTCCTAGAGTTGCAGAAACTTGAGAAGCTCAATGTCTTTAACACTTGGCCCACTTGGACTACATATCAACAGGCCTAAAATTCTTCTCAAAGGCTTAAAAGCGTACCTACAAACTGTCCCAAACTTTTCCTACACTATAGAAATTTGGCCTCGTCTTACGATTACACAAATTTTCTGTAAATTTTATTGAAAATAAATAGATTTCGCGAATAGGGAGTGCTTATTGTTCTGGGAACCTTCCTTTGGAAATATTCTGATTATGAAGAACGCAAGATAAACACATGCTCCGAGCAAGCTGAGCCCAAGCTGCAACACAACTTGGGCCACTGAGTCGACGTAAGATGATAAATAGGTAGATATACAGACAGACAGACAGACAGGCAAGAGACAGACAGACAGACAGACAGATCATCATCATCATCATCGTCGTCGTCATCATCATCATCAGCAGCAGCAGTGGCAGCAGCAGCAGCGGCAGCAGCAGCAGCAGCTGCTGCTGCTGCTGCTGCTGCTGCTCCACCGGTTATCCATCCTAGGCATTACATGGCCTGCCCAGGTCCACTTTTTTTCTTAATGTCATTAGAATATCGGTTATCCGCGTTTGCTCTCTGATCCACTCCACTCTCTTCCTGTCTCTTAAGGTTAGGCCTAACATGTTTCATTCCATCGCTCTTTGTGCGATCCTTAGCTTGTGCTCGAGCTTTGTTGGCCTCCAAGTTTCTGCCCCGTATGTTAGCACCGATAGAATGCAATGATTCTACACTTTACTTTTCAAGGACAGTGGTAAGCTCCCAGTCAGGATTTGGCGATGCCTGCCGTATGCAATCCAACACAGTTTTATTATTCTGAAGATTTCCTTTCATGATCAGGGTCGCCCGTGAGTAATTGGCCTAGATAAACGTACTCCTTTAGAAGCTCTAAAGGCTGACTGGCGATCCTGAATTCTCGTTCCCTTGCCAGGCTATCGAACATTATCTTTGTCTTCTGCATATTAATCTTTAACCCCAATTTACACTTTCTCGGTTGTCTTCAATCATTTGTTGTAATTCGTCCCCATTGTTGCTAAATAGGACAATGCCATCTGCAAACCTAAGGATGCTGAGATATTCGCCGTTGACCCTCAGTGCTAAGTCTCCCCCTTTCCCCTCACCCCTAAGTCTAGGAAAGTTAAGCTTAAAATGACTCAAGTAGGCAAGGAATGGCCCTAAAACATCTAGGCATACGCATTGATTCACCTGTCAATCCGAATAGTCTTTACGGTGCGTAAATGCTGGGTTTCTCTTGTGAGTACAATCAGCTATGTGCAAGTCATGCACCATCAGTACCTGTGTTGCGTTGATAGTAGAGTGACATTGCCTTTGAGGTGAAAAGAGCTGCTGTTGTCGTGGCAGTAGTCGAGTGTCACCGGCATGTGTGGTGGTTTGAGTCCACTGTTGATTCTCTGCCACATAAGGAAGAGTTGCATGGCGAACGTGATCAGCGTAGCGCTACCAGCGCCCTGCAAAATCACAACCATATTCCGACTTTCTACATATCACTCATAACTTTGCATGCTTAATCATTATTTGCATGCCTAATCCTTATCACCACCATCAACAGCATATTTTTATGTGCACTGCAGGTTGAAGGCCTCTCCCAGTGATATCCAATTATGTGTGTCTTGAGCTATAGCCGATTCCAACTTGCGCCTGCAAATTTCCTAATTTCATCACACCACCTAATCAGAAATGAATAATTTCTCGTCCTTTAGCAGATGAACACGGTGTTAAAGAAATAGGTAATAGCAAGTTCAACACATAAAGGGATACGGACGCAAAAGCTGGCGGGTGGTTTTTTGAGTCGGAACAAAAGTTTAACTGTTGCAAATGACGAATACAACAAGCTGCTTTGAAAAAAAGAACGAGAAACATATTTTTTTTTAGATTTTCTGCTGCACCTTGCCTCCAAGCGGCCGCCGGCAGAAGCTGAAATTTGACGTCATAACACCCACCCACGCGCGCGCGCGCGGCCAAGGTCGGCCAAAGCCGTCGCAGTGTTTCCAGGGGTGTCGGTCCTTTGCAGCGTTTGTTTAACCCCTTTTGGCGATCTTCGCACGTGGTCCGACCCAAACATTATCCCCGTCGGCGCTCCACGCAGGTGGTGCGCCTTCCCGCGGTCGTCGCTCGGTATTGATGCATTCGTCGCGGTGGAAGGAAATGCCCAGACATTGCAGTTATAACAGCATCGTTGGTCGTGACACACCATCGCACACCTTTCCCAGAGACGAGAAGGTGCGTAAACTGCAACAAGACGGCACGTTGGGCCAGTTGGTTGGAATTCATCGTAAGGATCGTAACAGCGCAAACAAGACACGGGCAAAAGGAAGGAAAATCGATAACACGGCGCTGACTCTCAACTGATGATCAGTTGAGAGTCAGCGCCATGTTGTCGATTTTCCTTCCTTTTGTCCGTGTCTTGTTTGCGCTGTTACGATCCTTAAGGAGCGTAAACTTTGGATACCTGCCTTTCAGCCATCACGCACAGCCTGGATACCTCTAAAAAATTACTTCATTTGCGCGGAACACTTCGTCGACGATGATTGTGCGACCAGCCCTGGCTGTGCTGAAAAGCCTCGGCATGCCGCTCAAAAGCCAATGCTTAAAGCTGACACTGTGCCATCGGTCTTCTCACGAAAACGCAACGCAGAAATGATCAGCGGCGCGTTGGAAAAGAGGAGGCGAAAAGATGTCGGTACGGTTTTCGTTCACTTGCAGCCTTCTTGAGCAGTGTGAGGGCGAGGTTGGGAGAAATGCCCGAGGCTGGGCACGAAGGCAGTAATGTCTTTAAAAATGTTGGCAAAGCATAGTAAAACAATACAAGGCTAGCGAGCGCGACGCACGAGATCAGGCACACACACACACAGCTTTGCTTCGCCACAGGCAAAAAGCAGAAAGAACTGGGCAGAACGCCAGGCAGCTGCTGCCATCTGTCGGTCGGCTGGCAAAGTGGACGTGAGTCTCGGAGGTACTGATACCTCACAGCAGTTGCTCACGCCGACGGCATAAACTACTATTCTGTCAACCACTCAGTGCTGAAGTACCTCGCAGCTGCCTCGCCTGCGTGCGTTCTTGAAAAGGCAAGTTTACAGAGGAAATGACAAATAATTCTTGCACAAGTGTCTGGTGCAGAGGGAAATGTTCGCGCTACGGCTCGCGAAAACCGGACCGGCACTTCTACGGCCGCCTGCTTTTCTTCGTTGCTTGACGCGGAAGGCTCGTAACCGTAAGCTTAATATTTCTTGCGAAGTTGGAATGGTCCTCGTTTTCAGACGTGTACTCATCGCTGGTAGAGGCACCAGAACTCGAATCCATGCTCGCGATGGCGGCGTCGGCCCGCTTCGAATGACCGCGGCCGGCCGGCTGGCTATCCGACGAGGGTGCCGTGACGTCACGCCTTCAAACTCCCGCGTCGGGCGGCGAGGCGCGCGCTTACAAAAACGCCAAAAATAAAGCCATCGGCTCAAAAATGAGCTAAGTGACTACTTCTTTTCGGTGTAATCACACACTGAGGATTCATTTTCAGCATTTTCGTAAAATTTTCAGATTTCGTGTCCGTATCCTTTTAAGGGTGATCTGCGTCGCCTCTAACATCCATAGCCAGGTGGTCTCGCAATTCAGACTCAAGAGGAATATGCAGTTTTTATGCTTGATTGAAAAAAATTCAAGAACGTTAAGAACTAAATGTCACTTTTTTAACGATACAAGTGTACTCAAGGTGGACGTGACGCTAATGTCACATTCCTATAAAGGCATTTGGTCCCTCAAGAGTTATTGCCCACTTCTGTTCTCACAAGACCGGCAGAAGGAATAGAACCAATCACCCAACACCCCTCCCCTCTTATATATTCGCGGCACGTATACTTATTTACCATAAACAATGCAAAAGTGTTTCATTTACTCATGAGGTAGAGAAGCTGGTTTTAATATCGAAACCTATCACAGCAAGCTGGGCTAATCAGATATCATTCATGTGTGATTGCAAAAAATGTCAGAAAACAAGCTATAGACATGGAGTCACTACCCCTCGATTTCCACAAAAGTAAGAACCAAGCCAGAATGAAGCAAAAAACAAAGAAGAAACTGTGTGATAAGATAGCTCGCCAGCTTAGGCAGCGTCAGCAGTTACAGCGCCGCTGTGGCACTAGCGATGCGGTCTATAAAAGCCGCTGCTTCCTGATAATAAAGGTTCTCTTTGTTGTTGCTTGTTGAAGGTGAAGGACGCTTTTCTTTCCGCCTCGTCGCGACACAAACATGGTGTCAGAAGTGGCGCCCGCCGATCTGAGGCAACACGGCTATCGGACGTCAGACTAGCCCTGAAACAAGGACGCATCGGGCCCACTGAACAGTGCCAGACGCCGGACAAGCCACCAGGTACCTTACAAGGAAAGACCAAGTAAGATGGCTTTGTTTCAAATTGCTCCACCCGAGCCCTTCAGCTTCGCAACATCCAACGACTGGCCTCCCTGGAAACAGCGATTTCTTCGCTTCCGAACTGCGTCTGGACTAGACGGGAAGCCAGAAAAGAGTCAAGTAGATGCATTGGTGTATCTAATGGGACCTCAGGCCGAGGATATCTTCAAAACGTTCAAACTTGAACCTGACGACCAGAAAAAGTTTGAGGTAGTACTGCAGGAGTACGAGGCCTACTTTGTTCCTCGACGGAACATCATTTATGAAAGGGTTAAGTTTAACACCCAAACGCAAGAAGACGGTGAATCCGTCGAGGATTTCGTTACCGCACTGCACACGCTTGCTTCCACGTGCGACTACAGGGAGCTGCGAGAAGATTTAATTCGAGATCGTCTCGTGGTGGGCCTGCAAGATCGTAAAATCTCGAGAGCTCTGCAACTCGATCCGGACCTAAAACTACAGAAAGCATTGTTGGTGGCACGACGGCACGAGACCGTCAACCAACAGCAGGCAGAGCTTCACCGCGTGCGAGAACAGGAAGTCCACCAAATACAGTCCCAGAAGGGTACGCGACAAGTGGGGAAGAACGTGTCTCCGCCTGAAAGTGGAACCAACGTTCCCAAACAATGTGGGTGGTGCGGAAGAAACAGGCACAATCGAGCGTCCTGTCCAGCGAAAGATGCAGTCTGCAGAAAGTGCGACAAAAGAGGACACTTCGAGGCGGTTTGCCGATCAACCAGAGCTGTCAGGAACGTCGAAAACCGGACCGAGGAACCAGGTTTCCTTGGAGTCGCATCCCATTCATCCGCTTACAGGTGGGAAGTTCCAGTACTTGTTGAATCTTCGAACGTCGTATTTAAAATAGATACTGGCGCAGACGAAACGGTCGTTCCGGCGGAGCTCTTCAATCGCATCTTTCCCGCGATAAAGCTTCAACCAGCAAGACGCCGGCTTCAGGGACCGGATGGTAAATCCTTCGCCATATCTGGTATGGCTGTCATGAATATGACGTTTGCGGGAACGAAAAGCCGTGAAGACGTGTACGTACTTCAAGGCCTCCGAACCCCTCTTCTTGGGAAACCAGCGATAGAAAGGCTCTGCGTACTACCACAAATCAACGTAATAAAGAAACTAGACCCCGAATCTGAGTTTCCACAAGTGTTTCAGGGACTGGGGACCTTCAAAGAAGAGTATGACCTCAAGTTGAACCCTGAAGCAAAGCCTTTCGCTCTGTCGTCCCCACGCAGAGTCCCCCTGCCTTTGTTTGAAAAAACAAGACAAGAGCTCGAGCGGATGCAAGCACTAGGCCTCATTTCTCCTATCACCGAGCCTACTACATGGTGCGCACCTATGGTTGTCGTTCTTAAACCCTCTGGTGCTGTTCGAATCTGTGTCGACTTCACGGAACTCAACAGATACGTTCAACGAGAATGGCATCCCATCCCGGCCGTCGAGTACGCCATCGGAATGCTACGGGGAGCGAGCACGTTTTCGAAACTCGACGCGAACTCGGGCTTCTGGCAGATACCGCTGAGTGAAGGGAGCAAGGAATTCACAACTTTTATCACGCCGTTCGGACGATTTCAACCGGCTTCCATTCGGAATATCGTTGGCCCCCGAGCATTTTCAAAGACGAATGGGACAGGTTCTTTCAGGACAGGAGGGAGTCGTCTGCCACATGGACGATGTGCTTATTTGGGGTGCCACGCAGGCGCAGCATGACGAGCGGCTTCGGGCAGTGATGAACCGCCTCCGCACAGCGGGCATTACTTTGAACAGAGATAAGTGCGAGTTCAGTGTCACCCAGATTTCATTTTTGGGACATGCAATCGGGAACAACGCAGTGCGTCCTGATAAGCAAAAGCTTTACGCGGTGACAGAAATGCCACATCTGACGTCCAAGACAGAGTTATGGCGCGTGATGGGCATGGCAAATTATCTGGCCCGTTTTGTGCCCCGCATGGCGGAAGTCCTTCAGCCTCTTTCTATCATGATGAGCTCAAGACAGGATTTTGTGTGGGGCCCCGCGCAAGAAGCCGCCTTAAAGAAGTGGAAAATTCTTCTTTCATCGGACCCTGTTCTGGGAATCTACGATTCAAACAAGGAAACAGTGGTGACAGCAGACGCCTCATCGTACGGTCTTGGAGCTGTCCTGCGCCAAAGGCAAGAAGACGGTCAGTTCAAAGTGATTTCTTATGCTTCCAGAACTCTTACAACCACCGAGCGGCGATACGCCCAAATTGAAAAGGAAGGACTTGCCCTCGTGTGGGCTAGCGAAAAGTTCCGTGATTATCTCGTAGGAAAGCACTTCAGCCTCGAGACAGATCACAAACCACTCGTGTCTTTGTTTGGGTCAAAAGGAATTGACGAATTAACACCGAGGCTACAAAGAATGCGCATGCGTCTGATGCGCTACACGTATGACATTGTGTATGTTCCAGGCCGGGACCTGACTGTGGCGGACGCGCTTTCTCGGTCACCTCTTCCACAAACGGAATTCAGGGAACTGGAGGGCGAGATACAGGGCTATCTGCGATTGGTGGCTTCGTCAGTCCCGGTAACAGCGCCGAGTTTACAGCTTATCGCCCAGGAGCAAGAGCAAGATCCGGTATGTCAAGCTCTTATAAATCTGTGTACAAAAGGCTGGCCAAGCCGTCAAGACGTTGGGTTTGACCTGAAGCCTTACTGGAATGAGAGGCAAAGCATTGCCCTTGTTGAAGACCTGCTCATGTGCGGCTCTCGGATAGTGATCCCATCGACACTATGGCAGCCCGTCCTTAAAATAATTCACGAGGGACACTTCGGAATCGAGAAGTGCCGGGTGCGTTCCAAGAGCTCAGTTTGGTGGCCAAGTATCGACGCGGACATTGAACGATTTGTTAAGAACTGCCACAGCTGCCTCAAGCAAAGCACCAACCGAAAGATGCCCCTGCTTCCAAGTTTCCCTGACCAAGTTTCCAGATAGGCCATGGCAGCGCATTGCAATGGATTTATTCTTTCTTGAGGGAAAATGGTGGCTGATCGTCACGAATTATTTTTCACGATACCCGGAGCTCGTACCGCTGAATAACCTGACTTCATCAGCAGTAATAAACCACTGCAAATCTATTTTCGCCAGACACGGGATTCCGGAAATAGTTGTTTCCGATAATGGGCCGAAATTTTCAAGAGCCTTCGGCGCTGAATTTTCAAAGTTTGCAACAGAGTACAACTTTCAACACGTGACGTCTAGCCCTCATTATCATCAGAGCAACGGAATGGCAGAGTCCGCCGTGAAAATTATCAAGGGCTCCTTAAAGAAAACTGCTGACACTTATAAAACTCTTCTGGCCTACAGGACAAGCCCACTGAAGAACGGATACAGCCCCGCAGTCGTCTCAAACGCAATTGAGACGACTGCGCACGGCCCTGCCTACGTCCAGCGAAAGCCTTCAGCCTCGGACGCCAGACTTCCAAAAACTGGCAGCTTTCGAGAAGTCGCAGCGTCAGCGCCAGAAGAGAGACTACGACCGACGCCACGGAGTGCGCGATCTGCCCGAGCTTTCCGAAGGAACAGACGTATAGATCGTAGACCTCCAAAGAGAAGGAGTCGTACGAGGAAGCACCGACGAGCCCAGATCGTACTGGGTCGATTCCGGGGAAACTTCTCTACGCAGAAATCGCACTCATCTCGTCCCGCTGCCTCCGACCAGTTTAGAAGACGGCCGAGGAACAACGCAACTGACAGCGGAATCGTCAGAAATATGCAGCGATGAAAGAAGCAGAGCGCAGCAGTGTAACGATCCCTGTCACAATCACACACGAAGCGGAAGGTGTGTGATTCCTCCAGAACGATTTCAAGCTTCGTAACAAGAGTGGCCTCAAAAAAAAAAAGATGGAGATGTGTGATAAGATAGCTCGCCAGCTTAGGCAGCGTCAGCAGTTACAGCGCCGCTGTGGCACTAGCGATGCGGTCTATAAAAGCCGCTGCTTCCTGATAACAAAGGTTCTCTTTGTTGTTGCTTGTTGAAGGTGAAGGACGCTTTTCTTTCCGCCTCGTCGCGACACAAACAGAAACAGCTAACACGAAATTTACCAGAGACATTAACGACGTAGATTCGCAACATTTTATCAGTGACATCTGGCAAAACGAAATTTTGTGAATTTATTTGTTTTGGTGGTTGCTGCTGATAATATGGTCCGTTTCTTACCGGGCTGGTTTTGTAAGCCGTATAGTAAACTGTAAATGCAATGGGTTTTGGTATTATCGAAATCAGTTGTGGGCGATCGCTGTCTGTTGTTGTCTGTCTTTTATCCGTCGTGTTTTTCATGCGCGTTTGTATTGATTATGACTACTTCTAGGTTAACACAATCCCTTGTGAGATGCCTCTCTAAGAAAGATTTATTTCTGATGTCTATTTTTTATTTATGCTATACTGCGTACTTCGAGAATCTAAGCAGGAAAGCTACAAAAAGGATTGCAGAAATCGGCGTATAAGAGTAACAACGCTTAAATGTGATTCAAATAAATTTATACATCAATACAAGGATAGCTCCACACTACAAGTTCGATCAAGTTCATAGTTCCTGGTAAGAATACACAACGCAATAATGGCGTGCGGCATTGCAATCAGCTATTGTACTATGGGAAAATGAGCATTCGTGCTCGTTTGAGTGCAAAAATACGGGCTTAACGCTCAGACAGTGTTTATGACAGCCGCAAATAGTGTCTTGAAATACAAAGTTAAACTGCACAAATATCCGAGTGCTACGAAACGCAATCACATTAAAAAACTGTGCCAAGAAATAGAGTGAGGTCACGCTGGCACTATAGAGAGTACACCGTGAAGAAAGAAAGGTGACAATGCTCTGACCTTGGAATGCACAAACGGGCATGTGGTGGCAAGTATCAGCAAACCGATGCAAGGACCGCTAATTGCTGAAACCACCATCAATACGGCCTGCACAGAGAAATGAAAGATCATGTTTATACCTTCAATGAACAAATAGTACCAAGCCGGCGTGGGATGCCAGGATTTATATTCCGGCACGGAGAGCATGCTCACGTTTTTTCCTGCTTGCTGGCACTTAGTTGCACAATGGATGTTCTGTCCATTACAACTGCGCTTTCAGATGCGTGGCCTTTATCACTTTTTTCTTTGCTTCTGTCGCTGTCTATGTTAATTGTTTCAACAATTTGCTCGTGTTTACTTTGTCTTTTGCTGATATATTTTTTACCACTCCTGCCATAGTCCTATTGTAGAGGGTTGCAGTATGTGTAAATAAATAAATAAATAAATAAATAAATAAATAAATAAATAAATAAATAAATAAATAAATAAATAAATAAATAAATAAGTAAATAAATAAATAAATAAATAAATAATAAATAAATAAATAAATCAGTGAGTACGTATATTGAATTACGTGACTATACTAAAACGTCACCGCTAAACAGGTTGTAACACCGGGACAGTTGAAGTTTGATAGGTTTGTTTCCGCTTCTTTGCATCTTGTCGACCATGGTTCCATATGCGCTAAATTAAAGGAATGGCAGCGTGTCCAGCATTCGCTATAGGTCTTCCATAAGTAGATCGGTAACGTCTTCGTGAGCGCCAAATCGGCCTCTCTGTTTAGCTATGAGACACCCTTTCTGGTTTCCTAAAACCACAAGTTGAATAAATAACCGGGCTAAGGGGGATAAATATAAAATTGCATTTACCATAGTTACAGATCCCATATAGACGCAGACACAGCTGTAAACAGTCATGATGATGCCAAGAAGGAATGCTGAAAAAAAAAGATAGCTTTCTCTTTAGAAAATCTTTCATTGGATGGCAGATAAATATTTACAAAATTTATATAATGGCTCAAGCGTGTCTGTCATGATGGTTGAGTTTGGCGTATGAATAAAGTGAAGTGGTTTGCATTAGGAAGACATACATTACTGGTCGATTGTGATGTAAAATCAGTAACCATATCGTCATCTCTATAAGTGAAAAAGGGGGGACTCATACACGTTGATTGCATTTCAAAATAAGACGTCAACGTTTTGTACTTAACAATGTGGTATTTATAACGATTCTGGCAGATGCGGCAAGGTTAACAAAGGGATATCTTTCTCCACGAAAGCCTAAATTAAAGACGCAAGTCTTGCAGCATTGGTTCAATGTCAAAAGAAATATTTCGGCTTCTATAATTTACTTTCTTATAATCCTTCTTATAATCTTTCCTCAGGGGTAGGACGGCGGCTATCAAAGTAGGACAAACAAAATCAGAACTATTTGAGCTCGGACGTAGAGGTACTTTTGAGGGTGCGGGAGCTGTACCTAGGGGCGTTGCCAGGGGGCGGGGGGAGGGGGCTGATGGGTCTTCAGCCCCCCACCCCCGAAATTTTTTTCGTGCTGGCATGCACCCCCGACCACAACAACAACCGGCGCCGGGAATCATTCGGGATTGTGTCTACAATGTCTTTTTTCAGGCTCGAAAAGACATTTTGACGCGAACGTTGCCAACCCGGGATGGATTTCATGGCAACGCCCAAGCACCTGCAGTCACATGACGCAAGGAGCCCCATCCGAGCACAAACTTTCAAGGGATTTTCGTTAGCGAGCGGGCGCGTTGCGGCATCTCGCAGCGGCCGTGGGCTCTACGGAGCGCATGGATTTCATTTCCGAAACTTCATGGGTATAAAGTTTTCGTAAACTTTTGACAGAAAAGGTACAGTGACATTTCCAAAGACGTGCTTTCGATTTTTCAATTCTGGAACACTATATAGTTTTAATGTTCTTATAAACTTACGCCAACATGCGCGCACTGGAGCCCTCGTGTCCAAGACGTTCCAGAAATGGAAGCACGCGCTCGCAAACTTCCACACACACGTAAATAATAAATATCACCGTGGCTGTCAGCTGGCAGCTGATAATTTTCTCCAAACATTTTCAGGAAGCGCGCCCTATGTGATCGATCACCTGGACCAGGGTAGGCAAAGTAAAATAAGAGAAAACGGAAGAAAGTTAACGGCCCAATATTCAGGCAGTTCTTTCGCGGGCGAAAAGGTCTGGCTCTCCGTGGCCATAGGGACAGGGGCTATGGATTTAAAGAAAGCATCCGCTGAAAATACTGGTATTTCAGAGC
>NW_023606380.1:0-60001 GCF_013339745.2 Dermacentor silvarum
GCTTCCGCGCGTCCGAACCGATCGTCGTCCCGTTTTCCAAGAGCTTGCCCCACGTTGGGCGCCAAAATGTCGGGATATTGGGGGGGATCGCCCACGGCCCTCTGCCTCGACACACCGAGCCCCGCGGTTGGCGCATGCGTGCGCATCAACAGCGTTTCGGTACAAGCTCGAGGAAACAATAGACGACAACCACGTGTACACTCGGAAAGCATTTATTACGACTGCAACTAGCACTTCGAGCAGGCCAGCTAGCTATAGTTGACATCGCTGAGGCTTCCCTCGAAGAGAATAATACACTAGGTAAAGAAGGGCTTCCGACTTACCAACTGGGGAATACGGGGGGGGGGGGGGGGGGGGCGGCAAGAACGCGGTTGACTAACCACGTGCGGTAATACGGGAGCGACGGCGGAGACTTCCGCCGTCACCGCTTGCTGGAGACCAAAGAGCCCCGGGCGATATCAGCGGGATCTCACGTGACCCACCCGGTGGCGCCGATAGCGCTTGCGATTCCCGCGCGCCGCCCGCGGAAGGAAAGTTTCCCCTCTCCCAACTCTCCCTGGCACGCATGCGCTTGCCACGACGTTCGCTGCCCGTGCGGCGGTTATGGGACCCGAGGATTCCCACATCCGTGCCGCGGCAACAACGTGGTTGACTAACCACGTGCGGGAATACGGGAGCGGCGGCGGAGAATTCCGCCATCGCCGCTTGCTGGAGACCAAAGAGACCCGGGCGATATCAGCGGGATCTCACGTGACCCACCCGGTGGCGCTGATAGCGCTTGCGATTCCCGCGCGCCGCCCGCGGAAGGAAAGTTTCCCCTCTCCCTGGCACGCATGCGCTTGACGCGACCTTCGCTGCCCGTGCGGCGGTTATGGGACCCGAGGATTCCCACAAGATGAAATCAACCTCCTCATAAACGTTTCCTTCAGCATTCTCCATGCTGCTATCACCATTTTTCAACATTTTCTACGCCACTGGGGCGCGCAACTTGCCCAATATCATGCGCCTCCGTCGAATTCTGCGGCCCGTCCGCGGGAGCCCAGGCGCAATAGCGTGCCGTGCGCAGCGCGCGCTGCCGGCGGGCGAATAAAATCGAGGAGGAAAGCGCCGCGGGGAGGAGAGTGTCGCTACTTTCAAATTATCAAGGGGCTTTACGCCATACCCCCAGCCAATTACAGGCGTCCCCTCCCTCCGGAGGAGGGGAAGGGTGTGATCGCGTGTTGGCTTGCCTCGCGCACGCCGTTTCCCGCCAGTTAAGGCCCGACCGTAGAGAAAGGAATTCAACAAGAGCGGACACCCTCATAGAGCCCAGCGGCCGAATTGACTGCAGCGCGTCAAGCGGTCGGCATCAATCACTTCCGTTTTCGGTTTTGGGCGCGCACATTTTGAACGCTAGCTAGCGCGCCGGCTGCGCCCCCCCCCCCTTTTTTTTCTTTCTTTTTTGCTCGACCGCGCACGGTGTTCGTGCGGAATCGGTTTATTGTTTGGTAAAAATGATTGCGAACGATCTTGTCAAGTCCCATCGAATCTGTTCTATTTGCAATTTCACAAAGTAGACGCAAGACCCCTTGTGAAATGAGATAATTATTTTGCTCGATATAAAAGCTCGTTCCGCGCTTTTTGTGAGTTCATCCAACGTTGTGACCCCAGGTAAGCAGTAGTTGCCGTATGAAGCTCCACCGGACGGCATCAGCTGAAAAGTACATTACAAGCATGTTACATTTACAAGCACGTAACAGCATGTTACAAGCATGTGTCATTTTGGTATTCAGACATAGGAATACTGCGTGTAGAGGCGAAACGTGCGAAAGCGGTGAATGGGTGGCATTACAAATAAAAGCAATTCGCTTTTACATACATGGCGTAGAAAATACCCGACTCATCCCAAACAAAACTATAAAATATGAAAACATCTGATTTCCAAGCAGTCCCCCATTTCCGGTCATTATTTACTGCACTTTAGCAGCACAAATACACGGGCGACTTCGCGTTTCCAAAACTTGGCCTCGGGCGACGCGACGGTACGCTACATACAGAGACGGACGCAACGGAGGCTCCAAGACAGACTATGCTAGACGTTCGCAGAATGCCTTCTACTCGCACTCATGACAAATGCGTGGGTGCAAAGCCTGTTTTCAGTCCTTTGAAGAAGGAATTTTCGACTTAGATATTTCTGATATGTCCCTAGGCGTTATCTTTTGCGCGTTCTGCCGGCGCCAGCAACATACTCCCATGTTATCACTCTTGGCAATCGCCCTTCGCGTTTTCGAAAGGCGTGAGTACCGGAAGAAGGTATATGTTGTTGCGTGGCCACAAAAACGTCACAAACTTGTCCCTCTAAGATTCATTACACGCCAAAATAAGTTTGTCACCACGGCCGAGCTGCCTATCGATAACTGCGTCACAGTGCGCTGTGCGGCCAGCGTGCCTCAAAAGTAACCCAAAAAGTAACGAAATTACTTGAGTGGAAGTGCGCGAGGGACACGCCCTTTCACGGAGGGCGAACGCACGGCGGAGAGCAAACGCGACCGTCGCGCGAAAGGCTGGCGGGGTGGGGGGGGGGGCGTTGTGCTGCGGCACCAACGGCGCAAGGAAAAATGGCGAGTCAGTCTCGCACGCGAAAGGAGGAAAGTGGGAAGGCAGCGCGGGAGGGAGGGGGGGCGGCTTCTACTCCGCCAGAAACTGCGTACTTGCACTTTACCCGGCTGCTGCGGTCGCCCGCACCGTATCTTGAAAGCGATCTGCAGACGGCTCATAGCTTTGTATGAGCTGAGCGTTCGCCGCTCAGTTTCCGTTGAAGGGATAAGGCCGTTTCACATCGCGCGATTGGAGCGAAAAAAATCGTTCTGTCGCGCACGTCGCAGAGCGATTTTCGCTGGCAGCTTTCACAGGCGTCTTTGCGATTTCCGTCGCAGCGACGCCCGAGGTTGCTCCCTGCTCACAAAGTATCCATGCCTGTATCGTTAAATAAAAACAACATGGAAACTAGTCAAATATTACAATTTCATATTATTATTTTTTTTGAAAATAGAATAGTACACAATTTTTCAGCCTTTAAACGCGTTGAGACTGCGATCGCTTAGTCCGCAGTTGCGGCTAGTGAAAATGCTGCACAAACCGCATAAGCGTGCGGCGTGGTGGGGTGGTTTTGTTTTGTACACTCTAGTTGTGTTGTTGCGGTACGATGGAAGCCACAACTCTTCTCCTGGAGGAGTAGTTGCCTCCCCTAAAGAAGAAACTACTATCACGGCCGCTGGATTAAAAAAAAAAAAGAAAAGTTTTTTTAATCCTTTTTTTTACCTTTTTTTATCCAGCGGCTGTGCTACTATTAAGTGTGCAAGTGCCTGGCACAATTTGTAGCAATGAAGACGTTGACGACGGCGACGATCGTGAGGGTACGTGCCGTATGAAGGCGGCTCCTGGATAGCATGCAGCTTCTTCTTTTAAATGAACTGTGCGAGTTGGAGAAAACAAAAATTGTTGATGAAGCTCCTGAGCCACAGGCGCTGGTGGGTACGCTATGTTAAAACATCATTGAAACTTGTCATATGTAAGAGGCCGCCGGTGGCGCGAAAAAGAAAAGGAGCACGAGAAACACGGGGTTCCGAACGGCGCAAGCGCGCGAGGCGCACGAACCGAGGCATAGTCGAGAGATGAACGGCGCTGTCCGTGGAGTTTCAACGTGGCACCGGGTCAGGAAGGTCGCATCTCTAGCTACGTTCTGGCGACGGGAGACTTGGGGGTCTGGTTGAGTCCGCGACGCTGGCCGTCCAAGGTGTGGCCGTTGACCTCGGAAAGTTCGGGCGAGGCTCCTGGACGGGCTGCAGCTTCTCACGGCAGGACCAGGCACCCCAGAGAGGATCCCCCTTCTGCGGCAGACCGGCACGTTTGATTGTCCTCGGGACGCCACGTCGGCACTCCTGAAGAAGTTGCGACGCAACCCGACGCTAGGCCTAGGCAGGTGGGCCTAAGCTACGGCGAACGCCATCAATGACGAGCTGATGAGCTCGCCACCGACGGAGCACTGACGAGCTCACCACCGACAAAAGAGAACGCGAGTCGTCGGCATCTACGGCAGCATCGACACCCGAAGGAATACGACTTGGACCCGACGTAAGGAACTTCAAGTCAGCGGTCCGTAAGAGCCCACGTTTTGTTTGCGACGCAGTTAGACCGGGGCCAAGGTGGTCAGACTTTGGCGAGCAAAAGCTAAGACTGACCGAGAGATTTTAAGGCGGAGCGAGGCTCCGAAACTGAGATAGTTCTGTTTAAGTAGTTTGTAGTTAATCTGAGTTTGCTGTTTGAGTTCCAGTGAAGAATTTTGTTGAACCAATTTTAGTTTCGCGTGCCTTTAGTTTTGACTATCGGTTTTAGTGTTGCGTGCCGCGTGCTTTTACCATCCTTGTAAATATTAAATCCTCGTTTGCTGTGCCGCCAGTCGTGTCTCTCCTCCATCCAGAGTAGCGCATGCACGCAACTCTCCACACTCCCAAGTAAAGGTGACAAAATATTGGCGATCCGTTCCAGGATTATATCTTAGCCCAGTCACTGATACTCGGGAGTAGCAAAGATGGAGTGGGAGCGTTTGGCGGCAATAACAAAGGATTTGAATATGTCTAAGGATGAGGCGATGGCATTTTTCGAGTACACGCAACAGGAGAAGGAAAAACAGCACAAAAGCGAGAAAGAAATTTTAGAACTAAAAAAAAATTAGACTAGCGGAGATGGGCGCAGGTTCTCGTGACTGCACAAGTTCACCCGGATCGGCGTCATCCAACTCAACTTCGCCCAGACCAAAGCAAATTTGCCCTCGGAAATTAATGGCTCCTTTTGATGAGCGTAGGGACGATTTAGATGCGTACTTGCATCGTTTTGAAATAATAGCGGTCGGGCAAGGCTGGGCAAGGAACGAGTGGGCTAGCGCCTTAAGCCTGTGTCTAGTTGGTGAGGCTTTGAGTGTGTTCGGACGGATGCCCGCCGAAGAGAGTCTAGACTACGATAAAGTAAAAAAAACACTTTATTGCAAAGATTCCGGCTAACCGCTGAGGGTTTCCGCGAAAAGTTCAGGTCATGCAAGCCGGAAGACGCGAAAACTGGAAAACAGTTTGCATGTAGATTAACAAACTACTTCGAGAGATGGATGGAGTTATCGGAGGCCAACAAGACATATGAAGGGGTGCGGGACAAGGTCGTAGGAGAGCAATTTCTCGCCAGGTGCAGCGACAGTCTGGCGGTATTCCTCAAAGAGAGGAAATTAAAAACAGTGGAGGAGATGGCAGCGCACTCAGATCAGTTTGTAGAGGCGCAGGGTCTAAGGAATTTAGGAAAGAGTGGCAAGGACGCGCCGATGGCAGCTGCAGGTGAGACGAGGAATCGGGGTCCAATGAACAGGCAAGGGACGCCACAAAGATGTTTTCTTTGTAACCGGCTGGGATATATAGCAATGAACTGTCGGGCGAAGGATAGTAGACGTGGTCCACCAGTGGTTTGCCAGCTATGTCAAAAGAGAGGGCATGGAGCGCACGAATGCAGATCAGGATACGCAGACAAAGCTGCATGTATGATGAAAGGTAAAGATTAGGGTGAGCCGAGAGAAAAGAACATGCCCGTGGTGGAGGGAGAAGTTCAAGGACGCAGGGCCACAGTTTTGAGAGACACGAGGGCGAACACAGTATTGGTTAGGGAAAGTCTGGTACCGTCAGAGAACATGACCGGCTATTTCAAACCAGTCATTTTGGCCGACAGGTCCGTTAAGTATTTGCCAGAGGCGCAAATTCAAGTTTCGACACCATTTTTTACGGGATTGGTCACAGCTAGGTGTGTAGAAGATCCTCTGTTTGACTTGATTTTGGGGAATGTATCAGGGGTGAGAAGGGCGGATGACCCAGACCCTAACTGGAAGAGGACAGAAGATTTAGAGAAGAGAGAAAAGCCAGAAACGCTAGAAGAGGAATCACCTGATGTAGAGGTAGCAGCGGCAGTACAAACGCGAGCCAAGAGTAAGAGTACTAAACCCTTAAAACCATTACCGGTCACGAACATTAAAGGGTTGAGCATAACGGTCGCTGAGTTCAAGGAATTACAGGAGAAAGACGAATCATTGCAGAAGTGCGTACAGAAGATAGGGGAAGTAGTACGAAGACAAAGAAGTCGAAACGTAGCGGAGTTTTTCAAGAAGAACGACTTATTATACCGGAGGTGTGTGTTCAGTTCGGGAAGAGAGGTTCAGCAATTGATGGTCCCAAAGAAACTGAGAGATAGAGTACTGAAGTTAGGGCACGATAACGTAACGGCAGGCCACCAGGGAATAAAAGACACTTTAGAAAAAAATAACAGAAGATTTCTTTTGGATCGGGGTACAGAGCGACGTGAGGAGATACGTCAGGTCATGTGACGTATGTCAAAAGACTATGGCTAAGGGGAAAAACGAGAATATGAGTGTGTGCACGATTGCTGAAGGGAAGGACACATGCAGACTAGATAGTGCCCACGACGCCGTAAAGAAGCTCACGACCGGAGAACCCTTGGTTCAGGTTAACCGGGATAAGAGGATGGACAACATCCTGATCGAGGTTTATATACCCGAAGAGCGGAAGAGAGTGGAAGAAGTGGTTTCACCTCGGAAAGGTAGGAAGTCTATAAGTGATGTTGAGTCCAGGGAACTAGACGTGATGGGACATTGGGACTCCGAGAAAAAGGGCGAAGGGGATAGATACACAAATCGCCCTAGACATGTAACGCGTAAGCGTAGGAAAAAGATTCGCAAGAGATGGAAAAAATAGGGCAGACGCAATGGTCAGAACCAAAAGGAAAAACATTTAGGAATGGCATGCGGAACAATGCGGGATTCAGAAATGTGTATAGAAAGGAAAACACTAGCAGTACCTACGCATATCTAGGGCATGTGGAGTGTTGTAAAATATGTCTAGGCCCAAATTCATGTGAGAGTGTCTCAGAACATTAGATAGTGAACATTGTGAACAGTCGAGTGAAGTGCATTAGGTGATGAAATATGCATAAAGTGAACTCTTAAACGTGGTGAACAGTGCAACTGGTGAATTGTGCGGTGAAGTGTGTGGTGGTGTTGTGTGGTGCATCAAGTCTTCACACGAACCGGCACCAATGTCACTACGAGGAGTCACAGTCATCACCCGAACGTCACCCCCTCCCCCCACAGATCAGGAGTAAGCAGCTTTTGGAAAAAAATACTCTCAAAAAGGGGACCCATGTCATATGTAAGAGGCCGCCGGTGGCGCGAAAAAGAAAAGGAGCACGAGAAACGCGGTTCCGAACGGCGCAAGCGCGCGAGGCGCACGAACCGAGGCATAGTCGAGAGATGAACGGCGCTGTCCGTGGAGTTTCAACGTGGCACCGGGTCAGGAAGGTCGCATCTCCAGCTACGTTCTGGCGACGGGAGACTTGGGGGTCTGGTTGAGTCCGCGACGCTGGCCGTCCAAGGTGCGGCCGTTGACCTCGGCAAGTTCGGGCGAGGCTCCTGGACGGGCTGCAGCTTCTCACGGCAGGACCAGGCACCCCAGAGAGGATCCCCCTTCTGCGGCAGACCGGCACGTTTGATTGTCCTCGGGACGCCACGTCGGCACTCCTGAAGAAGTTGCGACGCATCCCGACGCTAGGCCTAGGCAGGTGGGCCTAAGCTACGGCGAACGCCATCAATGACGAGCTGATGAGCTCGCCACCGACGGAGCACTGACGAGCTCACCACCGACAAAAGAGAACGCGAGTCGTCGGCATCTACGGCAGCATCGACACCCGAAGGAATACGACTTGGACCCGACGTAACGAACTTCAAGTCAGTGGTCCGTAAGAGCCCACGTTTTGTTAGCGACGCAGTTAGACCGGGGCCAAGGTGGTCAGACTTTGGCGAGCAAAAGCTAAGACTGACCGAGAGACTTTAAGGCGGAGCGAGGCTCCGAAACTGAGATAGTTATGTTTAAGTAGTTTGTAGTTAATCTGAGTTTGCTGTCTGAGTTCCAGTGAAGACTTTTGTTAAACCAATTTTAGTTTCGCGTGCCTTTAGTTTTGACTATCGGTTTTAGTGTTGCGTGCCGCGTGCTTTTACCATCCTTGTAAATATTAAATCCTCGTTTGCTGTGCCGCCAGTCGTGTCTCTCCTCCATCGAGAGTAGCGCATGCACGCAACTCTCCACACTCCCAAGTAAAGGTGACAAAACTGGTGCGCGACATTGCTCAGCTGAGCTTCCAACACGCGGTAAAACAGGAAAGTGCCTATTTCGACGGCGCTTGCTGTAACGTCATGTTGCTCCGCCCACATCGCACCAATTGATCGCTGCGACTAAGCGACGGAAATTCCAACATGTTGAAATCCCGTCGCGGAGAGCCTGCGACGTCGCGGCGGTCGCTGAGCGACGGAATTCGCTGTGTCGCTGTGTGAAAATCGCGCCATGTGAAACGGCCTATAAACCGCACGAACATTCGCTCACTGCTGCCACCCCGCTTCCTCACGCCAGCGTTTTGACAGTGGTAGTGTGCGGTGGTCGAGTGTTTACTTGTGCTCGCTGACAACGTGCTTGTTAATTCAGCTAGTAGGCGAATGTGTCCAAGTTTATACAGCCGATAAAACTACTATCCTTACTCCGTATAGCTCTCTACTAATTTGCGAGTAGCAGGCCAGAGCTAGTTACAGCTCAGGCCGACCTCTCTGCCTTCCTGTAAATAAATTTCTCTCTCTCTCTCTGCTATTGCAATTGATGCTTCGTTTTTCGGGCGAAACTGCGACTTTATTTTAAAATGCGAAGCTTTTCTTGGCGAAAATTTGCTACTTTGACAGTATCTATCTATCTATCTATCTATCTAGCCGCCTACGTCATTGTGCTCTCATGGTCGTTTTATTAACTTGGTATGTACCAAAATTGGCATACTATGACAAGAGTATATGACGAACATAAATGATACGTCGTGACTTGAACATGCGTGTCATGTAGGTCCTGAAACAGCCGCCTACGTCTTGGTTCTCTCATGGTCGTTTCATTAACTTGGTAGTTACCAGAATTGATATAGTATGACAGGAGTGTATGACGAACATAAGTGATAGGTCATGACCAAAATGTCATGACATGCGTGTCATGTAGGTTATGACAATGACCCAGCGAAAAAGGTTAAAACCCAAAAACCACTCAAATGGGTTCGGACGTGGGTACTAAGTGAAGGAAACACTACAGGATGCTGGTATAAGTAACAGTCATGAGCATGACTCAGCAAAAATGACAATGACTCATCGAAAAAAGTATAGCACTTAAAAACCACTGAAATGGGTTCGGACATGGGCACTAAGTGAAGGAAACACTAAAGGGTAGTAGTAGAAGTCATAGTCATGAGCATGACTATGAGCCTTAAGGTCTCTTAGGTGTATAGCTAAAGGGACTCCTGAGGACTATGACATGAATATCATGGCATGCGTGTCATGTAGGTCATGAAAGAGCCGCCTACGTCTTGGTGCTTTCTTGTTCATTTCGACTCATATGACATGAATGTGATGACATGCGCGTCATGCTGGGCATGAAAGATCCGCCTACGTCTTGGTGCTCTCATGGTCGTTTCGTTAACTTGGTAGGCTCCCCATTGCTTCGCACAAGGCGTGGGATCTGCCAGCTTTTTTTTTTTTTATTACAGCGAAGCTGGTCAGGGCTATGTTCCCCAGGATCGTGTCCGCGTGAAAAAAACTATCATCATCAGCATTTTCTTTGGCTCCATGCGCGTTTGCTTCCATGTGTGTGGCGGTTTCCCGCCAGTTGTGCTTAACACAGGTGTCAAAACGGATGATGGATCCCAGGCGACACATTAACCCGGACCAACGTTCGATACGTATTGGCAGTTCCTGGTCGAATGATGGCCTAAGGTTAACAGCGTAGTTTCATTATGGACTAGAGCACTGAATGGGCTCGGGCTTACCCGAAAGCCCGGGCCGGGCCGGGTAGAGCAGTTATTTCACGGGCTCGGGCCGGGCTCGGGCACGGCGTGTGCTTTTGACCCGGACCCGGGCCGGGCTCAGGTTTTTTGACACGGGCCCGGGCCGGGCTCGGGCTTTCTGGTGGTGCGCATGTAACGTGCAGCGAGTTATTCTCGGGCGTCTCAACTCTGAAAAACATGTATTTTTCGGTCTCGGGTCGAGCCGGGCTCGGGCCTAAGGTAAAGGGGTGGCGGGTTGGGCCAGGCGGGTAACGTAGATTATTTCCGGGCCCGGGCCGGGCCCGGGTCTCGCCATAAAAGTTTGATCGGGCTCGGGCGGGCCGCCCAATGTAAAACGGGCCCGGGCCGCAAAAATAGGCCCGTGCAGTGCTCTAATATGGGCTGTGCAGTTAGGATTCCTGGCCCAATTATGGCCTAAGATTAACAGCATGGACCGAATATCGGCTGGACCATTCTGATAGCGATCCAACGGTGGCCCTCTTTGCACATGCAGTAAACAATATTAGCAGTGCCATTCAACAAGGCCGGAATTATTGGACCGACACTCCTGTGGATTTGCCAACATGGGTTACTAAGTTGACTTTCTTGGAACAACATCGGGCTTGTGGTAAGTAAATTTTTTGTTCCCGATTTTTAGAAGTATTTTTGTATGAATTGGTAAGCTTAACTGACATTTAAAAATGTCAATACAAACTTAAAATATGGGGCTTTAGTTGCCTAAACCACAATATGATTATGAGGCACGTCGTATTGGGGTAGTTTATCCTAACTACCTGTGGTTTTTTTTTTTCGTGTACCCCATGCATGGTACACGGACGTTTGTGCACTCGATCTGTCCTCACCGAAATGCGCCTCCCTAAAATAAAAGCCAATGAAATCGCAAATCGGGCAAACTACCGCTGCTATAGGGATCGTGAGCTTTCGATAAGAAACAACGGTATTGCGCATTTGACGGCACATTGTATATTTTGCATGTACGCTCCGCGGCTTTGGAGAATCAAGATTCTGGGCATAATCAAGAATTGCACTGCCAGAGAGCTGATGGAATTTATATTGCCTCGAGATGGAACGAATGTGTTAGTCACGCTTCTACTTCTTTGTTTAGCAGCGAAGAAAGGTTCATGCGCGGCTTGTTGTGGTGACGTAATAATCATGCTCATATTTCAATGGGTTTGTTGTTGCTTCATTGCGCATGTGTGGTAAACTCCTTATATGGACGCCTCTAACGGAAAGAAAATTTAAAGTTTGCGCTTGTCCGTGTCGATAACCTCTCGTTGTCACAAAAGAGCGCGTAATCAAAGCGTGCGCCGCGTGTGACGCAAGCCAGCGAAAGAAAGACGCCGGGCCCGCGGCAGCTTCAACAGAGGGGGAGAGCGCATACGCCTCAAACAGCCTACACGAAAAACGTCTAGACGTCGAGGCGACGGTAACAAGAGAGAGAGAGAGAGAGAGAGCGCGGGCGCCGAGACACCTTCTCGCCCGGCGAGTCGAGAGAGAGATTACTACATCGTGAGCGTGCGCCAACAGGAAGAGTCATGCACCCACCCCCTCGACGACATTCCGACGGCGGCGGTCAAAGATGCGAGAATTGACTAGAAGATTCCCAGGCTTTGGCCATGCTACGCGATCACAACTCCGACCGAAGGTTCGAGAAGGACCGTCGACGGCTATATAAATGCCGTGCGAGAATCAGAGGGGAGTTGAGACCGCGCCGGTAAAGAGATGTAACGTGGAGACTGACCATCTGCGGAAGAAGAAGAAGGAGATCTTGGTCGATTGCCTTGACCATGTAGTCGTAGACAACTGAAATAGGGGAGAAACATTTGTATGTACTGCGGGAATGAAAAAAAAATGGCAATGAAAGAAAGCTGATTTTTTATTTACTCCTCAAGACATCTGCAGATGTTTGAAAGAACTAAAATAACACGATAGATACAGTCTGATATTAAACTGATCGTTTGGATTTATAAATTATAGTTCTGGAGTTTCAATAATGAATACATATTTGATTACTAAGCTGGTGTTGCTCTCCTATGAAGACTTTGAAAAGTTGAAACGAGAGCACTCATTTAAAAACGCTTGAGTTACAGCTAGCCAAAGTTATGCCCCTGTCACATGGCTACTTTCGATCGCGATCGAGCCTCGATCCGGCTCGGACTTTCGATCGCAATCGAAAATGATCGCTACCACATAGTCCAAGGCTCAGGATCGTGTTGTTTGGGTTCTAACGCTTTAAGTGTAACTAAGTCCGAAGCAAATAATAAACGTGCCTAATAGGTAGTAAAGGTACGTACAAATCAATTTTCAGAAAAATTACTTTTTCATTCGGTATTTTAGGCAAACGACGTGCCACGTCCGCCGATTCTGATCGTCTGCAAATCTCAGAACTACGTGCATGGCGTCGACGCAGCACACAGATTTTCAAAATTATACGTGCATAAAAAATAAAACGGCCTTTTTAGAGGGTTATTCCTTCGGATCTCTTTCTTTCTCGTTGTAACTCGTTTTCTGTCACACTGAGCTTGAAGCTGCTTACGTCGGTCTCCGATCGAAATCGGACACTTCGATTACGATTTGCGGATCACGACCGACTGGATTCGGATCGAGGCTCAATTGCGATCGAACGTGCCCGTGTGACAGGGGTTTTACTATGAAACAACACCCGTTCGGGGGCATTCAGTTAGTACATCCAACAAACACAATCTGCCGCTCCGAAGTTAATTACGCGAAACTATTGCGTACCCGCCGCACTGGTGAATTCTGCAGAGATCAGTGCACCAGTATCGAGGCAAACCTCAACGTATGTGGGAAGCTAAAATACCAGCGAGCGAGACGTCAACACACAAGCGGACACGGATTTTTCACTCGGCGCTCAAGCATACACATTCGAGGCCGTCAAGCAAAGCGCGAGAGGCTGGGCAACCACTTCAAACAGCTCAGATCGTAGCTTAAGTACACCGCACTAACCACAAAAAGGAAAAGAACTAGCGAACTGACGTGAACGCCGCACAAGCTCGAATCGCTCGGCGCGAACGAGCGACGCGCATGCACGATGATCGAGCGCCAGAGCGCTCCGGCGCGAGCACATACAACGTTAAAATTACAAACAACGGTTCACTTACATGATCGTTGAACCATGGGCCAGAGCTTTGTGTCGTCGATCCAGCCGCTGTCCATCGGTGGACCCGAAACAACGCCGCTTGCCGCACCGTCGCCCACGACTGCAGCAGTACGGCTCCGGGCTCCTTCGCTGGCCTTCAACCCAAGGCCAGTCATGCCGGCGCAATCACGTGATCAAACATGGCCGCGCCCGTGCGCCGCTGCTGAACATGCGCGCTCCCTGCTCTTCCTCGTCGTGTTGCTCGCTTGTGCGCGCTTGCAAATCGGTAATTACAGCCCGCAACGCAAGTGCCAAATCACTCGCGTTCCAACACAGTCGTGCTTAGCAGTCTGATTAGCTGCGCGAACAGAGTGCGACAGTGTTGGCTTTCCAGACGTGCGCGCAACACAGGTTCCACAGCGGCACGCTTCGCATGAGCACGGGTTTACACGGCAGCAACAGCGCCGAGAAGCGCCCAGTCGCGGCGAAGGACCGGCACGGTAACTCGCCGTTCGACGGCGGGTTTGCTCGAGAACGGCGAGATTTCCTTGCCGTAGAGAGCATGAGACCATAGAATAAAGAACCAAGACCCATTTGTGCGGCAGCCACACCGCCGTAACGCTCGACGGCGCCGATTTCGTCGCTAGGCCTTCTCCGGTTCACTTTAAAACTAAAGCGGACGGCGCCTCGGAATGAATTACCGACGCTCACTAGCCGCAATATTTTCTTATCGTTGTTGTCGCTCTTCGCAATCACAGTACACAAAGAAGAAAATACGCTGATATTAGCGGCGCCGTCGGCTGCGATGCGAGCACAGCCGAGCCGGTCGTCTGCCGTCGGTAGCCGTGCACTACAGCTGAGCTCGACAAGTATCGGAGCTCTCATTCATGTTTAACGTTTCACAGTGGATATAGTTTTTAATAAAATGGACAATTTAGGCATCACTTTATCTAGCGGAAATTATTTTGCTTGGAGCAGAACCTGCAGCCGATGTTTTCGTCGCCGGTGGCGCTTCGCGGTCGCCGACTGTAAAACCCCTTTAGCCGACTGGCCCCTCAATCGTGCGGCGGGTGGAGCGCCGGCCGTCTACTTTGGACACCTCTCGCGCGGCAGACGTTCTACCATAGCCTCCTATATTAAAAAATATATATAGGAGGCTATGGTTCTACGGTACTAGAGGCCGGTTCGCCGTCGGTAACCCCTCGACATCCTCCGCGCGCGCTTCCCTCGTCCCCTGCGCGGGCCGCGCATTTACATTCGCGCGCCCGTACAGCCGGTTGACTGCAGCGCACCCGCGCGGCACCAACGGAAACTACGCATCTAGGTGCTTTTCGGTCTTAGGGGTCGCGCGTACCTATCTCCGTCGAGCTATGGTGGCATAGTCGAGCCCCCTAATCCCCGCCTTCGCGCGGCCAGGCTCGGCAACTCGCCGCGAGCAGGTGGTGCGCACACTGCGGGAATCGATGTCTATCCTGCATTGTTTGAGATAAAACGAAGCGATACAAGGTGGAACAATGCGTTTGCGCGAACGGAGCTGTGCGTGCGCAAACAGCGCGACGGCGACCACGTTGAGAAGACGATCGTTTTCTAGTGCGGCCGTGGCGAGCCGACTGTTGAGTTCTAGCGCAGGTATTGAACGCGCATTAACTAGAGAAACACGGGATTTTGACGCGATTAGCGACAGTGTATACAACCGTACGGACTTACGTTTGTGTCATATGGTCAATGTTAAAACGACGATGGCATTTGTGCGCCGGCGAAGTGTTAAAACGTGATTACATTTGGCCGATCACGAAGTCGGAGGGAAGTATGCATGCGATCGTGGACCAATGGTAGAGCATCAAGCTCGGAGTCATATCTGAAAGAACTTTAACTTTTATTCTCTGATTATGCCACAGTGCTAGAGCCTGATTTCTTGCCATTAGTAAACAGGCAAGAAGACAATACATTGCTGCTCTACTCCTGTCGCGACTGTTTAGTCAATTAGATTTAGTAGTGCCGTGTTACGGTGTGGTAAGTGCGGTAACGTACCGCGATGACCGAATACGTTTGGGCTGCGTGTGTGCTCGATGCGTACGGTAACTTGATAATGTTGATAACGGCTAACATTCAGGCCTTGCAGAATGCAAAAACTATGTGCTGAGTGCGAAATATTAATTTTGGCAGATACTAGAAAGCTTTAGCTTGTCTATACACGTATTATTCTTTACGGAATTGCCTGTTACGGCAAATGTGGAAGCCAGTCACAAAGCTGGTGGTGACGCTTTGTCCAACAACGCGTGAAACCTTTTTTTGTTACGTAGGTGTGTTTGTCGAAGCAGTATATAAAAATAAGACTTTGTTGTAAATTGCACCGCTGTCGACACTTTACACCAGCAGATAAGTAGAATATAGTTAGTTACTGCTAGAGTGTACTAGAATATGGTCGAGTGGGACGAGCGGCTGGGGCGGCGCATGCTTTGCAGTGAGGCGCCCGACGTGGAAAAATACTGTGGCGGCGCTGCGATCGAACTGGATTGGGCCACATCAAGGTCGCGCCGTTGGAAACTGCTGGCGATACTGCTCGGCAGGGTCATTCGCACTACTTCGCGCGCTGGTATTTGCGTTAAGACCTCTCAAATGGTGTTCATAATCGAATATGACATGTATATATGTCTTAAGAATAAATGCCTTTCTTTCTCTTCATTTTATTTTTTAATGCCGCTCGGTGATGCGCGTGCATTGCGGCCGCAGTGTCGGCTTTCATTCTACTATGTTATTGTACGGTTCCCTTTGGAGAACAAATATTTTTCTCGTTCTTCAAGCAGCATGTATCTCTCGTGTGTATTGTTCCGCATATAGTTTTCCATCAGTAGGTCTTGCGAAACGCAAACGGAGAAACATATGTAACCTTCCTGCTTGCCGCTTCAAACAAGTAAAGCATATCTGCCCCATCCGGTACCTTGTACTCAGATTTCTTTCTTCTTTTGGGTTTTTTTACGTGCCAAAACCAGTTCTGATTATAAGGTACGCCGTAGTGGAGGGCTCCGGCTTAATTTTGACCACCTGGGGTTCATTAACGTCCACTACAACGCAAGCACACGGGCTTCTTGCATTTCGCCTCCACCGAAATGCGGCCGCCGCGGCCGGGATTCGATTCCGCGACCTCGTCCTCAGCAGCGCAACGCCTTAGCTAACTGAGCCCCCGCGGCGGGTACTCAGATTTACGGGAAGCATCGTTATTGAAAAAAAAAAAAAAAACTGCAGCACAACATTCTATTCAAGTTTCCGCCTTACTCGCGTAACAGAATGCGGAGTAATTGGTACGGGGTCCTTTATCGTGGTCGGTGTCATTCTGGAAATTCATTTCAAGTGGATGCGTTTTGCAACCTCACCGGCTACAATTCGTAAATTGCAATATCTGTCGTAAAGTAATTAACTAAGAAGCTCATTAATCAATTTTGGTAATAAGTTGAATAGGTGTTTCAATTTCTCGTGCTACTAACGTCCGCCTCTTCGAATAACCCAGCTCATCAATGAGAATTGTGCTAACTGCCACAGGAGATTTTTAAAAATTCTCTAAACCTTAATTTCGAACACCCGGTATAGTGGATACGGCGTTGCGCTGCTAAACTGGAGCTCGCGAGTTCAATCCGTAGCGGAATTCGATGGGAAAAAATGGAAAACACTCGTGTACTTCTATTTAGGTGCACGTTAAAAAGCCCCAGGTGGGGAAATCTAAACCGGGTGCCTCATACTCATATCGTGGTTTTGCCACATAAAACCCACAAATTTGTTTGAACTAAAAAATAAAAAGACAGGTGGCTGCGTTCTTCGTCTTTTTTCTGGGAGTGTAAACAAAATAAATTATTCTCGAGTCTGATTTCCGAGAAAAACATGTTACGCTTATCCTATATTTAATACATAAATGTAATGCCATTCCCAAATGTCTGTCCGCTCAACTAAGCAGGTTGTATATTATAAACGGCTGCTTTCAGTTATACAACGCACTATCATAACCAAGGAGGTTATAAAAAAACTTCTGGAGTGGAGATGCCGCGCCGCGGCTGACGCCGGCGACCGCCATATTGCTCCGGGCAGAAAACGCAGCTGCGCCGCTTGGGCCCTTGCGGTAGTTCGGCAGTTGCGGCATTTATAGTGCTTAGTTACGGTCTGCTGAGCGGTAGTTCTGCGTTTGTAAGGGAACATCCAAGCTCTGCTGAACGGGATGGTGAACGCCTGCGTCGCACGAATCGTGCGAAGCAAAAGTCAGGAGTAACGTTTCACGTGTATATGTGGCGCGAAAAAGCCTTCAATCGCTCGACCATTGCTGTGCACTATCTCCGTCGAGGAGCGCTGTTGTACATGAAATCTACTTTTAATTGGCTAATATAGGCTGAAACAAGCTTTTTTGTGCATGTTTGTGCGACAGGTTCCCGAAAGAGAAAGCGCTGCGTGACGCATGGCAGCCCGCTGTTCGCAGAGATGGCTGGGCGCCTAAAGATTCGGATGTTCTTTGCTCGGTGCACTTTGAAGAGGGTTGTTTTGACAGGTCTGGTCAAACGACAAGGCTGCGACAGGGCAGCATTCCAACCATTTTTCTAGTGTTCTCCGCACATCTGCATAAAACAGCGAGTTCGTAAGAAATGCTTGCTGTTCGTATATATTTCCGGTGCGCTTGCATATGAGATTCCGCATGCCGAGAGGAATTATTTACTACTTATTTATATAAAATGATACAGCTCGCAGACCTGGCGGACGTCGTAGCTGCGTCTCACAAGTTGACTGTTTATAAGCGTGGCACGCAACTGTTTCGCATCAAAACAAGAAAATAACTGACCTAAATAAAGAGTATTGCCAGTCACATATCGTGTGTGTAACAACACGATATGTGCCTGGAGCAACAACAGTTCTTGTGCAGCCATAGGTATCCTATCTCGGCGTAATTTAACTTAGGCTGGATCGCGAATATTACTGTTTTCGGAGATCAAGTTGCTGTTGCATGCCGTCGTGTAAACCTCTATACAAATCAGAGTTCATAGAAATTCGTCTATTGCGGACTCACGATCTTTACAATATTTAAAAGCCATTATTCGTAGTTACTGAACCGTGCGCCTTAAGAAGTGACATTATCAGCATGCCTTTAATTTTGGGCATTGGTGCAATTTTTTTTTGCGCAGCCAAAAATATGTTTGTTTTGATGTGTTTGCATTTTATGTATGCCTGTTTGGTATTGTTTTCCTATAGTATACACTGTGATGCACCAGGTAGTTATGCAATATTTTATTCATTTTTTTCACCATGTTGTTTTATGCTTATTTTTATCAAAATAGCCAGGACATAATAAAAATTTATTTACCACTTTACTGATTTCACCTTGTACTTCGTGTCACTTCGGTAATGTGCCAAGCTGATGCGCATGAAACGCGTTACAGCTTCAGCCCACGTATTCTTGCGTTAACAACTGCCTTGTGCATTTGTCCTTAGCCTGACATGACAAAGATTACTGGGGATTCCTGATGATAGAACTAGGCGACATGAAAGCCCTAGCGTCGCTAACTCAATGATACGACGGCCGCTTTCCACTTCTTTTACGGAGTCTTCGTCACTTCTTTCGTCACAATTCTTTCAGCAAAAAGTCACTCTAAATTCGCCTAATTCACCTCTCTGTGCACGCTTTATCACCTCAGTTCAATCGCGTAATCACTTTTAGAATGGTAAATGTGGCTTTCCCATCATCATCAACTAGCCCAGCACCGCGTGTTCTTCCCATCATTACCTTTCGTTGAACTCCTATCACCCAGCTAAACCCCTTTAATCCACGATTATTTACTCCTAATTCAACATTATTACAGTCTCAACACACTTCATTCACCTATCTATATTCATTGTTACTGCAGTTCACATGCTTAATTAATATTGTATACTTAATAGTGGTATTGCGCGCGCTATCACCTCTTATCCTAAGAGGATCATTTCATGTCAACAGCACGGTTTTGAAACGGCCTTGAGACGGACACCCCACCATGAGGTATGCATAAAAGGCTGTCGCATTAAAAAAAAACATCTGCGCTAAATAAATCATGGTAATTCTCCCGCTTTCATCATAAAACGCCACCACGAAATCGCACTGGTTACGCTACCAGCGCGCAAGCAGCGCTCGTTCTTGCCTGGAGCAAGATGGCCGCCAACCGGTTTTCCAGGCTTCAGCCGGTCGCATGGGCGCGCATAGGGGATTTCCACTCCAGAAGTTTTTTCATAACCTCCTTGATCATAACGACAATAAGGAAGCAATTAGAGAAACGGCATACCTCACATACACGTACAGATATGTGTAGATCTGCTGCGTTCGTTCAAGAAGATAAGTGTGGTACCACATGGGGCACCCAGTTTTAATGGGTTGCAAAGATGGTGAGACTGTCAAAAAAAAAAAAAAAAAAACGTTTTCCTTGCCTGAATCAAGTTAGCAGATTTATAGGCTGCCCCAAAACGGGGCATTTATATTGAATGACAGCTTATTACACTTATTAGCAGGGCTTATTAGCAGCTTATTAGCCGGACTTATTAACACCGCTGCGTTAATTCTCTCAGGAACTGCGCCTCTGCGCAACAGCCACAACTCTCCGGCAGCACAATCATTCGGAATAACAGTCCGCACTTGCATCGGTAACTCACCTTTGAGACTGCAATATTGCTGTTATGCGTTATATTCGTACGGAAACGACTGTTCGGCGTCGTACAGCATATCAATAACACTTGCATGTATATATATATATATATATATATATATATATATATATATATATATATATAGTTTTAATTGCCTGCTATGAATATTATTTCTGCGAATGAGAGTTTTATGTGCAGTATTCACTAATACGTGTGTTTCGTATGCAAACGTGCACGGTCGGGAGTTCTCACTGTACCATTTGTACCATTCTCAATGTACCCTTTGATTTAATTACGTAGAAATACATCAGTCATTCTTCGCGCCACGCAGCTAATAAACCTGGTTTATTTCACTTTAGTATTGTTTTCTTCGATCATTGTTCCTGATCAATATCCACCGACAAGAAGCGCGCGTAAAATGACACGCTATCAGTAATAAAATTTTCCTACGTAGCTTCATGTTGCAGAGATGCCAGTTGCTTTTAGAAGACAGTGTTAAAAACAATGGTTCACTTGGCTAAAACTACCTTTGGTACCCGCCGTCAAGAGTCATGGGCGCACCAAAGCAACTAAACAAAAAAAAAAAAAATGCACTACACAGACGTTTTGCGAGAAAAACTGGGCGCCGCCAGCATCCGCGTAGCGAACGCGCGCTCGCTAGCAGACGACGCGCTTGACAACGACAGCAAAACTGAAGACGACGCGTTGTATAATCCATGCCTCAAATATATATGTTTAGCAAGATGGTGTAAACATAAATTTGCAGTTGAAATAAAGCACTATTTTAAGAGCGTACTATGCGCAATCGGCCTCGGCGCCCGCAGCGAAAGTACGTTGAATATGCCGCGGAGCGCGGCTCCGCCCCAATCCAGTTCGCTCGCAGCGCCCTCGCATAATTTTTCCACACGCGGCGCCTCAGCGGGAGAGCGCCGTTCGGCCCACTCGACCATTATCTAGTACACTCTAGTTACTGCAATTTTTATTGCGATAGCAATTATATGGACACTTCAACCGGATTTCTGCCGTCGGCGTCGTCGTCGCCGTCGTCGTCGCCGTCGCCGTCGCCTTGAGGTTCCGTATAGATAAAATCTTCGCCGCGCGCCGTATGCCCCAGCGGAAGCGTGGGGGGACGCGCGCTATCACGGAGATCGAACGCACTCAATCTGCCACGCGCAAGCAAGGAAGCGGAAAGCCAGCGCCGGAGGGAGCAGGGGGGGGGGGGGGGGGGGGCACTTCTCTGCCAACAACCGCGCTCGTCGCTCGTCCGCACAGTCTCTTATCTCTCCCACGCGCAAGCCAGGAAGCGGGAAGCCAGCGCCAGAGGGAGCATGAGAAGGGGGGGGGGGGGGGGCGCACTTCTACGCTTCCAACAACCGCGCTCGTCGTTCGTTCGACCGCACCGTCTCTTATCTCCACACGGCTCTGACCTTTATGCCGCTCAGTTTCCGTTGATAGACCGCACGTACCTTCGCCGCGCAGCGGGCGAAGGTACGTTGCGCTGCAGCGTTTTGACAGTCGTTGGCTGCAGTCATTCAGTGTGATCTATTCATGTTTGTTTGTGCGCGCTCACACCACGCTTGTTCATTCAGTTAGTAATAGTCGGGCCACATTTTCCAACGCACGCTACACATGCAATGCTGCCCGGATCGGCAGTGCAGCACTACAGGTGTGTCCCTTCGCACGCGCTGCCCACGGTAAGCGCTTCTCATCAACACCACCGTTTCACACGCGCCTTCTCGTGGTCATCGAGTCTCTCTTCATGTCGGTCTACTTACGCCGCAGCACACCTGCTTACTTAATCAGCTCATGTTTACTACTATTCATAGTGCTACCAAAGCCGCTCACCTTACTTCGTATGGCATTGCTGTGTTGCTATCGCATTCATTGCTTCGCCCTTAGGGCGAAACTGTGACATTTTTTAAAAAACTCAGCGCCCCCTCTAAGTAAAGTGTACGTCACTAGATGGCGCCACCAACCTGAAGTGTTTTTTTTTTTTGTGCCACGCTTTATATTCAGTTTTTTTTTTTTATTTTCGGTTATCTGATTTTTTTTTTCTCATTCGGCCTGAAAATATTACTCGCCTGCACGAAGGGTACGGCCACAAGTTCAGCATTAGCGCGGCGCGCTCCGGGAAGCCCCATGCAAAAGCTGGGGAGGCGGCGGCGCTAGGGCGCACAGGAGGACGCCGCGTAGGGGCCAACGCGAGCGGATGCCTGCAACGTCGGCTCCGGCAAACGGTACGTGCTGCTCCTACCCAATCTCTCCTACGGCCACTAATCTGCTCGAGAAGCGACATAAGTGCCTAAGGAAGACAGGGAAACCGCCCATTCCGGGTGAAATCCGACCTTTTTGTGCTGAGAACGATTATCAGACCGAGACGCTCAGCTGCCCAGTTAAGCCTCACCCGGACTCTACCTCTCCGCCGGCACCGCCGGCAACGCCAGCCATTATGATGGATGTAACGGTTGAAGGCCACACCATAACCGCACAAGAGCTCCAGTCAGACGATTGGACACCAGTGCTGTATAAAGCCTACGCCTCCCGACCAGCCAGTTCGCCGAAACCACCTCACCACTCCGGCAACGCTACCTCCGAGGCAGCTAACCCGAACGCCAGGAACGCGGCGCACGACGCAATCAGCCGCCACCCGCAGCGGCAAGACGCCGGCCCGCCTACCACCTGCGACCAAGGAGACGCGCCTCACAGTGCAGCGTAGCAAGCAGCTGCCACCACTCCCACCCAACGCTATTCGAGTGGTCGTTCGCCCGCGAGGTGAACTACGACTTCTAGACGTCCCAACACCTCGACTTACGAAAGCAGTGCAGACCCAGCTCCGAATCCCTCTACCGGACGACTTCTGCCTGCGCACCCACCCGACCAACAATACTTTCACCATGGCAACAACACACTCCCCAACAGCCGAGACTCTCAAGACGCTAACCTCCCTCGCAATTGGAGACCAAACCTACCCTTGCACGGCTTACGTGGCACCCCCACCGGGGGCTACCAGAGGAGTCATCACAAACGCCTATGACGACGAGACCCCAACGCAACTCTACCAAGACTTGGTCAGAAGAAATCCGGAGTACACCATACTAGCAGCCCGACGCATGGGAAAGACGCACTCCATCCTAATCACTTTCGACGCAAACGCAGTCCCGCACTCCATCAAGTACATGGGAGCCATCCACCGCTGCACCCTATACCGCGGCAGTCCGGATGCCTGTACCAATTGCAGACAGCCGGGTCACCGTCACGACGTATGCCCAAGCCCCAAGACCAATCTTTGCCCCCGCTGTGGAACACAGCATTCGCAACAAGACCCTCCTTGTACGCCCAAATGCATTCTGTGTGAGGGCCCTCATCTTACCGGCACGGGAGCGTGCAAGGGACGAAACCTTCACCAGCCAAGGAAACAGCCAAGCCACCCAGAAACGCAGCAGCAGGAATCGGTCCCACCCAGGGACAGTTTTCCCCAATTGTCATCCGGACCCACCCAGCCCAACCAACACAAGCAAGCCTGGACAGAGCCATTGAAACAAGCCTGGAATACGCCCCTTTCTTCTCACAAGCACACGACATCCATGACAGTGAATCCCAGTTTACAACACGCCCTGGCGAAATCCCAGGAGGAGGCAGCGGCAGCCAAAGCAGAAGCTACAGCAGCCCGAGCAGAAGCCGCCGCTCTTCGACAATGCATCGCCAAACTGGAAGCCCAGATAAGTGCTCTTGCCACTGGATCTCCCATTTCACCTACCCCCGCTCCAACCGCACCTCAACCTCCTCCCCTTAACCCACCCAACGACCATACCTTGCCCAGCCACTCCAACCCTACTTCCTCTCCTGATTCGCTAGCAATGGAGGCTGACACGGAACCCTCTACAAATTCAACCACATGCACAACGCCACCTCCCTCCACCCCCCTCTCACTAGACGACATACCAACCCTGCTTGAGTCCTTTGCTGCTCGCTTTGAGGCAAAATTGCAGGACGCTGTCACTCGCATCAACCAGGAATGTGCAACCCTCAAAGACGCGGTTATTAACATAACACAAGACAATGCTGCTCTTAATCACCGATTCGACGTGCTAACCCAAGGGTTTTCTGACCGCTATAGCGATCTTGAGTCCCGGCTCAATTCTTACGCAACCCGCCTCGCAAAGCTGGACTCCACCCCAAGTAGACGTAAGAAGCCTAAAGCAGCTGAAGGACAGGACAACCCTATCCCTACCACAGCTCACGACTCCCACCCACCAGTTATCACGTCTCCCAACCCCCAATCGACTCTCATGCATGATGGCAGCTCCAAACCGTAATCTTACTCTCTGGCAGTGGAACTGCCGGGGCTTTGGCCAGAAGCGTCATGTGGTCCACCAACTGCTGTCCTGCGCTACAGGACCCGACATCCTTGCCCTGCAAGAGCCCTCCAACCCACTCACCCTCCCCGGCTATACTCCTATTCTACCCACATCCCCCCCGCCCACTCGGGTAGCGTTTCTAGTTAGCCGCTCAATCACCACCATCTCCCATTCCCTAGCGATTCAAGACATTGATCACCTTCTAATTGAGCTTGTGCCACAACACGCTCGAGCGAATAGTATCTTCGTCTTGAATGTATACAGCCACCCTAAATGCCTACAAAGCAACTTCGAACGCCTTTTTACTCTTGCGAAGCGCATAGCAAACAAGTGCCCCTTACTCGTCGTAGGAGACTTTAACGCCTCGCATACGGCCTGGGGTTACCAGCACGACACACCGAAAGGACGTCGGGTGTGGTTAGCAGCGCAACAGACCGGTCTCTCCCTTCTTACCGACCCTACCTCTCCTACACGCACGGGAAACAGTGTCTGTAAAGACACTACACCAGACCTTACATTCGCACATCGCCTCCCTCACGCCACATGGTGCAACACACAAGAGAATCTGGGTAGTGATCATAGCATCATCGAAATTCTCTTAAATGCTCAACTACCCCGCAGACCTCCCAGAGGCTCCACTTTCACGAAGTGGGACTCTTTCCGATCATGTAGAGCAGCCCGCACCGTCGTCCCCATCACGGACATCACCGACTGGTCCAAACAATTAGAAAGTGATGTTAGATCCGTAACTCGTCCCCTACGAGAGGACTGCCCAAGTGACACAGTTGACTCCCGCCTCCTGCATTTATGGGAAGCTAAAGAAGGCCTATAACGACGCTGGCAAAGGCAGCGCTGGAACCGAACACTTAGACGCCACCTCGCCCGTCTCAACAAAGAGATAGAGACGCACGCGGCGACTCTTTCACGACAAAACTGGGAATCATTATGCAACAAGCTAGATGGCAATATGAGTCTACCTCAGACCTGGAACCTCTTTAGGCACTTGATAGACTCCACTCAATCTAAGACCACACAAAGACACAACCTCACCAAACTCATACATACTTCCGATACACCTCCACCGGAATTCCTCCAAGAACTTCGAAATCAGTACTTCCCCACATACCCTCCTGTAACACACCCCGACTATACAGGCCCCGCTAACGACCTCCTTGACCAACCCATTACAGAAGCAGAAGTTCAGGCTGAACTCCAGAGACTTAACACGTCCTCAGCCCCCGGCCCAGACGGGGTACACAACAAGGCGCTCCGGAATATCGACGCCCAATCCATTGCCGCCCTTACCGAATACTTTAACGGGTGCTGGCAAAAGGGCACCCTCCCATCGCAATGGAAAGAAGCCAAAGTCGTGTTCTTACCCAAACCCGGGAAACCTCTGCTGACCTCTAACCTCAGACCGATCTCCCTCACTTCTTCTGTCGGCAAACTCATGGAGCATGTACTCCAGACCAGGCTTAGCAAGTACCTAGAAGGCAACAATCTCATACCCACCTGTATGTTTGGATTTCGTCCTGGGCTTTCCACACAGGACGTCTTCCTACAGCTAAAACAACACATTCTAGATTCCCAAACCTACGACACCAAAGCTATCCTAGGTGTGGATCTCACGAAGGCATTCGATAACGTTACACACTCAGCTATCCTACAGAACCTTACAACCCTGGCAGTGGGCGCCAGGATGTACAACTACATCCGAGACTTCCTCAGCCACCGCACAGCTACACTTACCTTCGGCGACCACCGCCTCCCAGGCATAACACTGGAAGCACGAGGTACGCCCCAGGGAGCCGTCCTCTCCCCTATTCTATTCAACATAGCACTTCTTCACTTACCCCAACAACTAGCTCAAGTTCCCGACATTCATTTCAGCCTTTACGCCGACGATATCACTGTCTGGGCAAACCACGGCAGTGACGCCGAAATAGAACAACATCTACAATTGGCACTAAACACCATCGACACATATGTACAGGAGCGCGGCCTGACATGCTCCCCTTCCAAATCAGAGCTCTTTCTCTACCGCCCCAAGCAACACGATTCAGTCATTCCTTCCATCTCCCTTACGCTAGGTACCCATCCTATCCCACTAGTATCCAAAATCCGCGTGCTAGGACTAGTTCTACACTCCCACGGCGCGCACGGAGAAGTCATAAAGACTCTCCAAACACACGCTCAACAGACCACCCGACTTATTCGCCGCATAGCGAACCGCCGGGCTGGCCTACGTGAGCGAAACGCACTTCGCCTTACTCAGGCTTACATCATAAGCCGCACCACATATGCCCTTCCATACCTACCCCTCCGACAGAAGGAGAAAGACCGGGTAAACGCGCTCCTACGGAGTTGCACGAAAATGGCTCTACGCCTTCCCCCCAGCACATCCACCGATCGACTCCTCAAACTCGGTGTCCACAACACCTTTGAGGAACTCACAGAAGCCACCTTTACAGCACAAATATCCCGTCTATCTAACTCAGCCGCTGGCCGCGCTCTATTATCCCAATTAAGCCTAACCGCAATTACACACCCTACCGAGGGGGTCCCCCTTTCTTCTATCCTCCGCTCTAACCTCAACATACCTCCCATCCCCAAGAACATGCACCCTGAGCGAGATGGGAACCGCAGAATAGCAAGGGCTCGGGCCCTCCACAGACAGTACAGCGAGGACCATGATATGGTCTACGTGGACGCAGCAGAGTATACGTCAGGCTCCCGTATGGCCCTGGCGGTAGCCGACAATCAGGCAAAGCTTCTAACCTCCAGCTCAATCATCACCAATTCCACCACAGAGGCAGAAGAGGCCGCCATCGCGCTTGCTCTCATCTCTACATCTGCCACCAAAATTATCACTGACTCCAAATCTGCCATTGTCAACTATGCCAACGGCTACATATCCCGCACCGCTGCTCGCTTACTGCGCTTCTGGCAGCCCCGGCACCCCATAACCCTCATCTGGACGCCAGCACATGCCGGCCTCCCTGGCAATGAGGAGGCTCATTCCCTAGCCCGAGGCCTTACATTCCGGGCAGGAGGATTCGAGCCCCCTCTACGGGCCAGGGAGCGCCTGCTTTCTTTCAGTGATATCCTTTCGTACTACCGGGACGAACGAAGGGAATACACACCCCCAGCCCCATCCCTCACCATAGCGCAGGCCGCACACTGGCGTCGACTACAAACTCGGACTGCCCCATACCCCTTGCTGCTACATGCACGATACCCAGACCAATTCCCCTCCTCATGCAAACTTTGCGGTAAACCAGGAGACTTCCTACACACCCTCCTCACATGCCCCACCTTCCCTCATCCCCCATCACAGACCGTGGCGGAGTCTTACTGGGAGACTCTTTTGACCTGCACTTCCCCTCAAGACCAGTGCTGGATCATCTCCAGTGCTATGAGAAGGATTGCGCTACAAGGGCTCTCCTTCGCTTTGTAAGGGTGCGTCCTCACAGTAAGGGAGCACCCAAGTGCCATGTAGGGGTCTTCGCCCCCATCATCAATGGCAATAAAAGTTTCTACCACCACCAGGGCGCACAGAGCTAGGGGCGTTCGCGGAGACGCGTCCCTTGCAAGTACCTAGATCTGTAGTTCCCTTTAGCGCCGCGCGGGCGCGCTGCAATCGACCGGCTGTTATAGGCACCGGGCGCGGGATGAATTTGGACCGGTGGCGCCTTCAAGCGGCGGCGGCCAAATGGCATGTGGCGGCCGGGCCGCGCGCAGCAGGCGCTGCCGTGAAACCAAGTCTGATCAAACAGGTTGCGTTTTTTGGGTGCACAAACAGTTACTGAAACAGGACTTAAGCTGGTTAGGCCATTCAATTTAACCGTTGTTCATCGCGGCATCGCGTTTTTCAGGCGGAAAGTCTGTATATGTGTGGTCTGTAGGCAACAGCGCGCTCAGTGCTCAGCAATTAAAACGCGATACTCGAATCACATGGTCGCCAGCGCTTTTTGCACTGACTGTAGGCGCTGGGGACACCAAATTGATGCATTGTGGTGTATAGAGTGAAAGCGAGAACCTTCGTAACGCATTATGACTGCATTTGGTCCCACGGCGCTCACCTGTGGCACAAAAACAAAAAAAAAAAAGCGGCAGCCGCGCGCTGCCAGCGCTTCAATCACTGAGCACTGTACATGTACGACGCTGATTTGCTATGATGTAGTTGTTCTAACGTTAATAAAAGAGCCGTTCATACGCAAGAGCTTCATGTGCCACTTGCCTGTCTTCGCCTCCGCAGTGTAACGGCTCCGGAGCTTGGGCACCGAAGGCGAACACTCAGATTTGTAGTCATTTTGCCGTCTTATCAGTGTATCAGTCTTGCTTTAATGTACATTTTCGTTCCTAGCAATTCCCAACTCTGGTGCGTCCGGCACGCGACTGTGCTGTGCATCGACGGCGAACGCCAATGCAGTGGCGTGTTTACACTCACCGCCACCGACGGCTCCCCTCGCGCTAAGGTATTTAAAATGGGCCGTGACTGAAGATTCGGCTAATTTATAAGCAATTAAGAATGGGGAAGCATTGCAAACATAAAAGAACTACAACGGACAGAGAGCGCGAACTTTCTGACACATGTGCGATCGGCGAAGCAGCTCAAGAAACAGAATAAGGAAGGCGTACGTCTCCTTTTTTTTTCTGCCCATAATTTTTGTGTCATTCGCATATTTCCATGATTAAATACGCGGTAATGTTAAAGCGCAAAGCAAATTAACATTTGGAATATAACTGCTGGAGTTCCACGTCTTAACTTGCCGCGGTGAGCTCCGTTCGCGTGGTGCATATTTGCATCGCAATTTGCGCTCGTTTTCTGCTTTATGTACTACTTGATGCCACGAATGTGATCTGCCTCGTACAAGTGACGACCTTTCTCAAAAGCAGACACACGAAAATGCGTTTTCCGGTGCGTCAGCCCTTAAAACCCGCAGTGCCAAATCACTGGAAGCACCGAGCGCCTTCGTCCCGTCGTCTGCTTCACATGCCGGTGCTTTGACAGCTGCCGTTCGCGGCGCTGTTCACCAGCATATCGCCGGCGCGCCGCTGGCGCCTTACGACGGCCGCCCGGGTGTGCGAATGTAAATGCGCCCCCCGGGCCGGCGTGGTTGCAGCCGCATCAATGCGCGCGCTTGTTTATTCGGCCTTTTGAATCGTTGTATGGGAATTTATATCCCTTGTGAAACTGTCGTGACACGAACTTCCGATAGAACGTCGTGACGTTTTAGGGGCGAAGCTCCTTCCCAGTGAACCACAAATATCCATTGGATGTACCACAAAAGAGCAAATATCCAAGACATCTAACGACGTCCAGTTTACATCTATAGTATGTTCGACTAGTACGTGGCAGTCAGGGGTCATCCAGAGGACGTCGAATGTCCTTATGATTTGGACATCTCTTGCACATTCAAAGCTCTCGTGCATTGATCGTACATTGTGCGTTATGAGTAGATGCACGCACTATGCCGCAGAAATACAAGCAAATTGTCTCTAATGCATAACAATGGGAAGCTAGGAGAGCAAAAGCATTTAATTAATTATTTTGCAATTTAGCACTACCTTTGCACACACTGCTGGAGGTCTATAGTAACGTTGCTGCCGGACATTCGCCATTTTTTCGCTATGCTTTCGGTATCAGTTACGTCATTTTCTTTCTCATACAAAGATGCTTTATTTTTCAGTCATATCTATTAGTACACTGTTGAAAATACGTAACTCTTAACTTGCTGATGTATTACGACAGTTTATAAAGAAAAAAAAGAAGCTTGAACTCGCAATAGATTTGACTTCGCATCGCCACTTATATCAATTCAGCAACACGCGCCTCGATGCAAGTGCGCAGCAATGTTCCGAGCGGGAGCAGCGTGTGCTTTATTTGTGTCTTTTCGACTTTTGTGTGGTTGACCATGGCCCAAGTACGTATATACTAGGCAGAACTGTATAGTTGCGTGCTGAAATTTAGAGCTGTGCTTCTGACTGCTATTTGTGGTACATTTGTTCGCCTTGCGGAGCGCTTACGGGAATGTTCTGGAGGCAATGTTTTGATGGTTAATTTTCGCACGTTTGTATCACTTGGTTTCCGGCGTTCCTCTTCAAGTGTCGGGGATATTTCTCATTTGCAATGCCTATCTCTAAGTCTCTGGCAGCATTATGTTATTGGCACTTTTGTGATCTGAGAAGCTGCCTGACCAAGTTGCCTACCAAGATGAACATTCCATCTCTGAATTCTGCTTGCGTGGAATTTATTTCACCATATATTTTTCAATGCAGCTAGAAAGTACTGGCTTTCTATCTTGAATCTGGTGGCCCCAGAAGCAGGTGCTGGCAAGCAGGCCATGCACTTTTGGTCATTAATTAGTATGTGATACCTCTTACTAATCGGTTTTATTCTTTTTAATTATAATTGTGGCACTGTGCCTACTAGTCATTTTGTGCCTACTCGTTACTTCTGTTTTAATAAAGTTTAATTTTCAAGAATCTGTTTTTGATTACGGTTTTTTTTTTAGATCCGCGTTTAACCTGTTTGTATACAGCGAGAACATCTAATGAATAATTTCATATATGTGCGTGGCTGGGGGCCGATCATTTTTGTAATAAAGCTTTATCAGTTGTATAAATAAAAAAGCAACATTGGTATGACATTGTGAGCTTCACTGGTGTGCTTTACTTAGTGCTTACTGAACTCACTATTTTTCATTTATCCATTGCAGGATTTGTAATGATGCATAATGATCAAAATGCGGATTTACGGTTTTGTTAGCACAGTTTTCGCATTTTGATGAGCGCTAGAACTATATATAAAAGTTGACAGTCACTTTAGCGAACACTGAAGAGGATGAAGGCAGAAGCCTGCGCACTCACGAAGCATTAATTAAATTATTTGTCATTCTCATTCGCATGCGTTGTTGCTTCTATTGTTTTCTCCTACCAAAGTTGTGGGCTCGGGTGCCTTAATTACCTGTGCCTTAATTAACTTCGTCATAATTAACACCAATGGTTGCGGGCTCTACTCCCACCAAAGGTCGAGGGTTTGAGTGCCTTAATTGTATCTTAATTAACTTTGTCTTAATTAACACCAAAAGTCGTGGGTTCGACTTCCACCAAAGGTCGAGAGTTCGAGTGCCTTAATTAACTCTGCCGTAATTAATTTGCCTTAAGTAACTTCGCTCTAATGAACACCCAAAGTAGTGGGTTCGACTCTACCTTCACCATGTCAATTGGAATCCAACTTGGAGATAATTTGGAGATGTGGCCGGTTCGCCCATATCTCCAAGTGGTTTCAACTCCCAACAAAGGCCGTGGGTTAGAGTGCCTCAATTAACTCTATCTTAATGAACTATGCCTTAATTCGCTTCCACCTTATTAACACCAAAGGTCGAAGGTTCAATCCCCAATTTTGGTGCCATTGAATTTTAATGCTGCAACGCTGGACATCGGATTTTTCGACCATTGAGCCATCTAAGGATTTCACCTTAATAAGTGTTGCAATTTATATTTTCACATTCACACGTTTACACGTTAACAAAACATTTCAAGCAAAGTCACCAGCTACATGCCGACAATGGGGGTAACTGTGCCATTAGTGTGCCTCAGCAGATGTACCATCGAGGACAAATTAAATGCGAACAGCGGAGTGTGTGGCCGAAGCATAACTAAAGGTATACTGTGCATGTCGTCGGCCAGTCGTTGTGCACGTGCGTGGGGATGTAGTTCTCGAGGAAGAGTGCAGCGCTGCTCACCCTATTGCGATAAACGTCACCCGTATTTTGTCCGAAAGTTGTTTTCTCATCTCTCCTCGGCAGTGCCATACCCACCTGGCAGTACAGTGTTATGGTGACTAGCACCATCGCTACATCTGTAGTGTGATATAGCTGGCATGCACTCAGCTTGCTAACGTGCATTGCTTTGCTTTTGTTACCACCATCAAAGCTGCCAGTGTCTAATCGTAATTTGAATAGCACGAAAAATGTATTGCATCGGATGCGCAACAACAGTGCTAGCCACCTTAAAAGTAATCACAGATTGGAATGGCACTGCAATGGCGGGGTGAGAATACAAGCTTCAAACGAAATACAGGTGACGTAATACGCACTAGGGCAAGCAGCCCCGCACTCCGCATCGAAACCACATGCATGTGTACAATCATCGCTGGCCGACGCCACACACTGTGCTTTTAGTTACGTTTTGGCCACACACTCTGCTGTTCGCATTTCATTTGTATTCGATAGTACATCTGCTGTGGCACTCGCAGGTATACAGCTCATTATAGCGTCAGCAGGAAAGATCCACTAGATGTTCTATGGACCTCCTGCATCCCCAAAAAGAACATCTATTAGAGGTTACTTATGTCCAGCTGCGACATCCATTCAACGTTAGATCTACGTGATCTGGATGGGTCTTAGACTATCCATGGTACGTATTTGTAACGTTGTTTGGAGAAATATAGATATCCATAGGATGTGTGCAATGTCTCAAACATGATGTTCTATGGACATCTATGGTACATTAATGGTTCACTGGGTTAGGGTGTGGGTCTGTCCCTCCTCTGTAGTATGTACTATGTAGTAGTAGTAGGTAGCCACGTCTACTTTTATGAAAAAGAAAAATTCCGAAAGTTGTGTCCGTAGCGCGGAATCGAACCAGGGACCCCTCGCTTCCGAACGCGCGGCGCTAACCACTACGCCACGAAGCGCACATGGACACACGCACCACGATGACAATAAATACCCAACGTTAACGAAAGACTGCGCGTTTCTAACGCGTTTGTGCTAGCGCGTTACGGCCCGTGTAAGAAGCTGGTGTAAGACGCTGTGGCCTCTCCGCCTTACCCCCGTATTCATAAACGCTCCTCGACTTGAACTTGACTTGCCACCGCCTTGGGCAGCGCGTTCGAAACGCGTTGAAGGCGGTGGCAAGTCAAGTTCAAGTCGAGGAGCGTTTATGCATAGCTTCCTATATTTTTTGAAAAAATATAGGAGGCTATGATTTATGAATACGGGGGTTATACTCTCTCAGCCGTCATGTGATGACGTCGGCAAACGCGGTGCATGTTCCGGCATGTGTAAACGGCTGCGTAAGACGCTGTGGCCTCTCCCCCTTACAAGAGAGTACTGCACGTTTCTAACGCGTTTGTGCTAGCGTCCCATTAAGCGGGAGATCGTGCAATTATAATGAAGGGCGCTGTTATAAAATAAGAATGACGTCACATATGGCGCGTGTCATTGGTGGAAGTCAATCGTTCGATTTAGTGCGGCGAGACTGGGCGAATTACACGGAAGATTCACGGTTTACCGATGATTCCCCCGGAGCTTCGCCCACTCATCATCATTCACCCCGTGGGTATGCGGGTTTTTTTTTTTTTTTTTTGAAGACGCTTCGATAAATACAAGCGGAAGCACTCCGAAAAAAGAGTACTAAGCAGTGGCTGAGGGGTTTGCCTTTGTCGCCACTTGGGCTTTCCGTAACGCGGAGGTGTATTGAGCGTATATAATGTAAGCAGCTTAGAATATACACAAGAATTTGTTTCATAATCGTGGCTCTTAAAAAGCTCAAAGTACGTAATCAAGAAAAAAAATGTTAGCTTATTTAAAAAGAAATGAATTTAAATTGATTTCTTTTTTAAATAAACTAACATTTCTGCTTGGTTACGTACTTTGAGTGAATTCACCGAAACTAGTGGGCGAAAAGCCTTTGTACCAATGCCACTGTGCAAAATACGTGCTTTGTTTGCGAAAGACCCAATATAGAACTTTACACACGCGCCTGTATTCCGTCACTATGAAATCACAAACTGGGTGCAAAACCAGGTGTGTGTGTGTGTGTGTGTGTGTGTGTGTGTGTGTGTGTGTGTGTGTGTGTGTGTGTGTGTGTGTGTGTGTGTGCGTGTGTGCGTGTGTGCGTGTGTGTGTGCGTGTGTGTGTGCGTGTGTGTGTGCGTGTGCGTGTGTGCGTGTGTGCGTGTGTGCGTGTGTGCGTGTGTGTGTGCAAGTGTCATTGATATACAGTATCACGCCGAATAGTCATTTCCGTTCGAATGTAACGCATAACAGCACTACTGAAATCTCAAAGGTGACCCACGAAACCCAAAACGTCGTGAAAACTTCTCGGAACGGCTACAAACGGCTATATACGTCTTGGTCTACGCGAAGACGTTAAACAGATGTTGTTGGAAACATTATGTAGCAGAAAGTACGGTTAATTAAATGTGCTGTTGTGTTTCAGCTGTGGTAACAGCCCACCTCTGGCGTCACCGGAGTATACTTTGGTGAACGCCTTGAGAGCGTATAACTCAAGAACTTTTTTAGATGTTTTTGTCGGAAAATGTGCGGCATGCTTGGGCGTGCGCGTGAAAGTGAAAAATATTTAAAATGCGCGTGCGCGACGCGCAGCGTTACATTCCGTGCGACTTTAACAAGCCATATGCAATCATCATATAGCCTTTCGCTGCTTTCCCCCTTTGGGTGAACAAGCAGAAAAAGCCTGCGGGGTTATTTGATTCCTTTCCGATTTTTTCACTCGATGAGACTGTCACGACAGTCAAAGTTTAGAAAAAAATGTCACAGTTTCGCCCTAAGGGCGAAGCAATGAATGCGATAGCAACACAGCAATGTCATACGAAGTAAGGTGAGCGGCTTTGGTAGCAATATGAATTGTAGTAAACATGAGCTGATTAAGTAAGCAGGTTTGCTGCGGCGTAAGTAGACCGACATGAAGAGAGACTCGATGACCACGAGAAGGCGCGTGTTAAACGGTGGTGTTGATGAGAAGCGCTTCCCGTGGGCAGCGCGTGCGAAGGGACACACCTGTAGCGCTGCACTGCCGATCCGGGCAGCATTGCGTGTGTAGCGTGCGTTGGAAAATGTGGCCCGACTATTACGAACTGAATGAACAAGCGTGGTGTGAGCGCGCACAAACACGAAGAGATCACACTGAATGACAGCAGACAACGACTGTCAAAACGCTGGCAGCAAGCATACGCCGCAGCGGGCGAAGGTACGTGCGGTCTATCGCTTCAACGGAAACTGAGCGGCGAATGCGCATAAAGGTCAGAGCCGTGTGGCGATAAGAGACGGTGCGGTCGAACGAACGACGAGCGCGGTTGTTGGCAGCGTAGAAGTGCGCCCCCCCCCCCCCCCCTTCGCTCCTTCCGGCGCTGGCGTCCCGCTTCCTTGCTTGCGCGTGGGAGAGATAAGAGACTGTGCGGACGAGCGACGAGCGCGGTTGTTGGCAGAGAAGTCCCCCCCCCCCCCCCCCCCCTGCTCCCTCCGGCGCTGGCTTTCCGCTTCCTTGCTTGCGCGTGGGAGATTGAGTGCGTTCGCTCTCCGTGATAGCGCGCGTCCCCGCACGCTGCCTCTGGGGCATACGGCGCGCGGCGAAGATTTTATCTATACGGAACCTCACGGCGACGGCGACGGCGACGCCGACGGCAGAAATCCGGTTGAAGTGTCCATATAATTGCTATCGCAATAAAAGAAAACGGCCGGGCGCACACGTGCGCGCCCGTTCAGCGTCCTTATCAGAGCCGTGCCTTCCTTTCCCGTTGCGTGAACAAGTGAAGAAGCTGGAATCGCGATACCAGCTATCGTCACCAACAGATCTGGCCGCGCGCAGTCGCAAACGTGCGCTCCGTTTGAGCGAACTGCTATCTGCTCTTGAACCACGTGTCTTGGACCGCACCAGGGGGGCGCGCTGAAGTTTCCGCGAACGATTCAAAGGGGCCGTACTCATGCTCGCAAGCGTTCGCTCGCCAGTGCTTATGCTTCTCTTCCCAAGTCTAGCTTTTGCTCACGTTCAAGCCTTGACCGCCGCCTGCAGATACGGTGATGTTCCTTACGGTACGTATACGTTTACCTGCTACAACTTGCACGCCACTTTTGTTTTGGCGGGCCCGTGCTGGCGCGAAATTTAGCCTCGAATATATTTGCATGCACGGTATGTAGCAGAACGTTCTTTTGTGATCTGGGAGGTAAAGCTGGAGTTTCACATAATTGGTTGAATGATTACTGAAATTCTAGCTGGGTGTGGCCTTTAAGATGGCAGCAGCGTGCTGCATTGCGTAGTATACCGGGACTTTGCTTTCTTGGCTTCTCCTCTGTGTAGCTTCCAGCACGCTAGCAGGCAGGAAAATAGTCTTGCATTGGTGTGGTAAGTTCACTTATAGTTGGAGGATTGGAAAACTTTTTGCGGCATGAGATTCGTGAGACGACGTCCTTTAATGTAGTGAGGCCATTCTATGATTAGTTAAGTGTTTAGGGTCCCTTTAGGAAGAGAATGGTTTTATTGACATGTGGTACAATACCGCAGGGATATTGTAAGAGACGCTTGGAAGGAGCAGTTGCCGGCCTTGATTGTCAGGCTAAGCCCACCTGTTGCTACAACCCACCAACATCACTACTTAAATAAATGTAGCATACTCTTGTAAGAGATTTGTTTGCAAACCATCTAACTGCTAATGACCTACTGCAAGTCGTGTGTGGATGAAACCATTTGCCAGTTTAATTTCATTCTACAGTAGCTTTTTCATATCATATCCCCAGTGAACCACATATATCCATTGGATGTACCACAAAAGACCAAATATCCAAGATATTTAACGACGTCCAGTTTACATCTATCGTACGTTCGACTGGTACGTGGCAGTCAAAGGTCATCCAGAGGACGTCGAATGTCCTTATGATTTGGACATCTCTTGCACATTCAAAGCTCTCGTGCATTGATCGTACATTGTGCGTTATGAGTCGATGCACGCACTATGCCGCAGAAATACAAGCAAATTGTCTCTAATGCATAACAATGGGTCGTGACACGAACTTCCGATAGAACGTTGTGACGTTTTAGGGGCGAAGCTCCTTCCCAGTGAACCACAAATATCCATTGGATGTACCACAAAAGAGCAAATATCCAAGACATTTAACGACGTCCAGTTTACATCTATAGTATGTTCCACTAGTACGTGGCAGTCAGGGGTCATCCAGAGGACGTCGAATGTCCTTATGATTTGAACATCTCTTGCACATTCAAAGCTCTCGTGCATTGATCGTACATTGTGCGTTATGAGTAGATGCACGCACTATGCCGCAGAAATACAAGCAAATTGTCTCTAATGCATAACAATGGGAAGCTAGGAGAGCAAAAGCATTTAATTAATTATTTTGCAATTTAGCACTACCTTTGCACACACTGCTGAAGGTCTATAGTAACGTTGCTGCCGGACATTCGCCATTTTTTCGCTATGCTTTCGGTATCAGTTACGTCATTTTCTTTCTCATACAAAGATGCTTTATTTTTCAGTCATATCTATTAGTACACTGTTGAAAATACGTAACTCTTAACTTGCTGATGTATTACGACAGTTTATAAAGAAAAAAAAGAAGCTTGAACTCGCAATATATTTGACTTCGCATCGCCACTTATATCAATTCAGCAACACGCGCCTCGATGCAAGTGCGCAGCAATGTTCCGAGCGGGAGCAGCGTGTGCTTTATTTGTGTCTTTTCGACTTTTGTGTGGTTGACCATGGCCCAAGTACGTATATACTAGGCAGAACTGTATAGTTGCGTGCTGAAATTTAGAGCTGTGCTTCTGACTGCTATTTGTGGTACATTTGTTCGCCTTGCGGAGCGCTTACGGGAATGTTCTGGAGGCAATGTTTTGATGGTTAATTTTCGCACGTTTGTATCACTTGGTTTCCGGCGTTCCTCTTCAAGTGTCGGGGATATTTCTCATTTGCAATGCCTATCTCTAAGTCTCTGGCAGCATTATGTTATTGGCACTTTTGTGATCTGAGAAGCTGCCTGACCAAGTTGCCTACCAAGATGAACATTCCATCTCTGAATTCTGCTTGCGTGGAATTTATTTCACCATATATTTTTCAATGCAGCTAGAAAGTACTGGCTTTCTATCTTGAATCTGGTGGCCCCAGAAGCAGGTGCTGGCAAGCAGGCCATGCACTTTTGGTCATTAATTAGTATGTGATACCTCTTACTAATCGGTTTTATTGTTTTTAATTATAATTGTGGCACTGTGCCTACTAGTCATTTTGTGCCTACTCGTTACTTCTGTTTTAATAAAGTTTAATTTTCAAGAATCTGTTTTTGATTGCGGTTTTTTTTTAGATCCGCGTTTAACCTGTTTGTATACAGCGAGAACATCTAATGAATAATTTCATATATGTGCGTGGCTGGGGGCCGATCATTTTTGTAATAAAGCTTTATCAGTTGTATAAATAAAAAAGCAACATTGGTATGACATTGTGAGCTTCACTGGTGTGCTTTACTTAGTGCTTACTGAACTCACTATTTTTCATTTATCCATTGCAGGATTTGTAATGATGCATAATGATCAAAATGCGGATTTACGGTTTTGTTAGCACAGTTTTCGCATTTTGATGAGCGCTAGAACTATATATAAAAGTTGACAGTCACTTTAGCGAACACTGAAGAGGATGAAGGCAGAAGCCTGCGCACTCACGAAGCATTAATTAAATTATTTGTCATTCTCATTCGCATGCGTTGTTGCTTCTGTTGTTTTCTCCTACCAAAGTTGTGGGCTCGAGTGCCTTAATTACCTGTGCCTTAATTAACTTCGTCATAATTAACACCAATGGTTGCGGGCTCTACTCCCACCAAAGGTCGAGGGTTTGAGTGCCTTAATTGTATCTTAATTAACTTTGTCTTAATTAACACCAAAAGTCGTGGGTTCGACTTCCACCAAAGGTCGAGAGTTCGAGTGCCTTAATTAACTCTGCCGTAATTAATTTGCCTTAAGTAACTTCGCTCTAATGAACACCCAAAGTAGTGGGTTCGACTCTACCTTCACCATGTCAATTGGAATCCAACTTGGAGATAATTTGGAGATGTGGCCGGTTCGCCCATATCTCCAAGTGGTTTCGACTCTCAACAAAGGCCGTGGGTTAGAGTGCCTCAATTAACTCTATCTTAATGAACTATGCCTTAATTCGCTTCCACCTTATTAACACCAAAGGTCGAAGGTTCAATCCCCAATTTTGGTGCCATTGAATTTTAATGCTGCAACGCTGGACATCGGATTTTTCGACCATTGAGCCATCTAAGGATTTCACCTTAATAAGTGTTGCAATTTATATTTTCACATTCACACGTTTACACGTTAACAAAACATTTCAAGCAAAGTCACCAGCTACATGCCGACAATGGGGGTAACTGTGCCATTAGTGTGCCTCAGCAGATGTACCATCGAGGACAAATTAAATGCGAACAGCGGAGTGTGTGGCCGAAGCATAACTAAAGGTATACTGTGCATGTCGTCGGCCAGTCGTTGTGCACGTGCGTGGGGATGTAGTTCTCGAGGAAGAGTGCAGCGCTGCTCACCCTATTGCGATAAACGTCACCCGTATTTTGTCCGAAAGTTGTTTTCTCATCTCTCCTCGGCAGTGCCATACCCACCTGGCAGTACAGTGTTATGGTGACTAGCACCATCGCTACATCTGTAGTGTGATATAGCTGGCATGCACTCAGCTTGCTAACGTGCATTGCTTTGCTTTTGTTACCACCATCAAAGCTGCCAGTGTCTAATCGTAATTTGAATAGCACGAAAAATGTATTGCATCGGATGCGCAACAACAGTGCTAGCCACCTTAAATGTAATCACAGATTGGAATGGCACTGCAATGGCGGGGTGAGAATACAAGCTTCAAACGAAATACAGGTGACGTAATACGCACTAGGGCAAGCAGCCCCGCACTCCGCATCGAAACCACATGCATGTACATGTGGTACATGTGGTTGTACATGTAACCACATGCGTGCAAAATGATCGCTGACCGACGCCGCAGACTGTGCTTTTAGTTACGTTTTGGCCACACACTCTGCTGTTCCCATTTCATTTGTATTCGATAGTACATCTGCTGTGGCACTCGCAGGTATGCAGCTCAGTATAGCGTCAGCAGGAAATATCCGCTAGATGTTCTATGGACCTCCTGCATCCCCAAAAAGAACATCTATTAGAGGTTACTTATGTCCAGCTGCGACATCCTTTCAACGTTTGAGCAACGTGATCTGGATGGGACTTAGATTACCCATGGTACGCATTTGTAATGTTGTTTGGATAAATATAGATATCTATAGGATGTGTGCAATGTCTCAAACATGATGTTCTATGGACATCTATGGTACATTAATGGTTCACTGGGTCTGCAACATAATTCTGAACGTCGTCGTACAGCATAAGATTTTGAGAGAAAGTATTGCTTAAATTTATAAAGTAAATGTGACCGAGGTAAAACAACGGCACATATGTTGCTATTTGAAATACCGAATCGCACATCTTTATTGTAAATCAAGTGGGGCTTACTCACTTTTTTCTTAACTTGTATTACAGAGCGAACTTCTGTGGGCAGCCAGTGGTATCCAAGAAGTAAGGGACCTGGATTGTTGTGGTTACTGCAGCTACGTCTTATTTTCTGTGGTCACCTTTTCTACTGTATTAAAAAATTTGTAAAATAATTCTGCATGTTGTTATGCTCATTTGCTTTGGATGTGTATTGCACATTTGATATATGTTAAACAATTTTATGCAAGTTATTATAAATAATACAATGTAATGCTTCAATTTAATTTTCAGTTCTATATAGTAACATGTGTACTACGAAGCTGGCATACGGATGCATGGTATGAGGAAGAAGTGGCCAATAATTTTGCTTATCACGTCACTGTAGAATGACAATCTATAAATGCTGCTTTAAAGACGGCTATAAAAGCCTGCATATTGTTTGTGAAGCCATTATACGTTATGAGTTCGGAAACAATATGCAGGCTTTTATAGCTTAATTAGGAATTTTGTTAGACGTCCCCAGAATTCTGTTATAATTTATAACAGAATTCTGGGAACGTCTAGTAAAATTCTTAACTTGTTCTTGTCAAGATGTTTTATAAAAGCCTGCATAATGTTTCCAAAGTCAGTATTACAGAATTCTGGGAACGTCTAATACAATTCTTGAAGTTGTTCTTGTCGAGATGTTTATTAGCCAACTTTTAGCGTAACGTTAGCAGGGCTTACTGAAGTACCTGTAGACGTCCTCGGCTAGAAAATCTCTTGACCAGGACAGCTATTACACTTTTGAATTATCCGTTCAAGACATCTTTTAGACATCAAATAGCTGCTTGTGTGTTTCGTGGGGAGTGACTGCATGCAAGTGAGGACTGTTATTCCGAATTATTTTGCTGCCGGAGAGTCGTGGCTATTGCGCAGAGGCGCAGTTCCTGAGAAAATTAACGCACGGGTGTTAATAAGTCCCGCTTAACAAGTTCCTAGCTGTCATTCAATATAAACGCCCCTTTCGGGCAGCATGTATATCTGCTAACTTGATTCCGACAAGGAAAACTTTTTTTGACAGTCTCACTATGTTTGCAACCCGTTAAAACTGGGTGCCCCATGTGGTACGTACTTCTTCAACGAACGCAACAGATCTGCACACATCTCTGCGTGTATGTGAGACATGCCGTTCCTTTAATTGTATCATTATGGTAGTTATGATAGTGCACCGGATAACTGAACGCAGCCGTTTATAATATACAAGCTGCAGAGTTGAGCGGTCATACATTTGGGAACGGCATTACATTTATGCATGAAATATAGGATAAGCGTAACATGTTTTTCTCGGAAATCAGACTCGAGAATAATTTGTTGTTTACACACCCTGAAATAAGCCGAAGAACGCAGCCAGCTGCTTTTTTCTTTTTTTAATATAAGCAAATTCTTCGGTTTTACGTGGCAAAACCACGATATGATTAAGGCACCCGGTTTAGTTTTTGCCACCTGGGGTTCTTAACGCACACCTAAATAGAAGTACACGAGTCCTTTTCCATTTCGTTCCCATCGAATTCCGCGACCTGGATTGAACCCGCGAGCTCCAGTTTAGCAGCGAAACGCCGTATCCACGATATAGGCACTAATTAGGCTACCGCGCAGGCGTTTGTTTCTTTTTTGAAGTATCGACTGGAAAAAAAATTCCATGTACGGCTTACGGCCAAAGATTAGCATATAGAATGGCTAACTAAAACCGTTTTCGGCGCTCGAGATCCGACTGCAATAAATAACCCCGTACCAATTACTCCGCATTCTGTTTACTCTGCTTTCTTTACTCCGATTTCTTTCTTTCCTTCTCATTTTTTTTTTGAAGTATTGACACGGGAAATAATTTCCACGTACGGCTTATATGGTCAAAGATGAGCATATAGAATGACTAACAAAAACAGTTTTCGGCGCTCGAGGTCCTACCGCAATAAATGGCCCCGTACCTATTACTCCGCATTCTGTTTCGCGAGGAAGGCGGAAACTTGAATGAAATGTTGCGATGCAGTTTACTCTTTTTTTTATCTATAACAATGCTTCCCGTGAATCTGAGTACAAAGCGCCGGATGGGGCAGATACATGCTGTTTACTTGTTTGAAGCGGCAAGCAGGAAGGTTACATGTGTTTCTCCGTCTGCGTTTCACGAGACCTACTGATAGAAAACTATATATGCGCAACAATACACACGAGAGATACATGCTGCTTGAAGAACGGGAAAAATATTTTTTCTCCAAAGGGAACCGTACAATAACATAGTAGAATGAAAGCCGACACTGCGGCCTCAATGCACGCGCAATCACCGAGCGGCATCAGAAAATATTAAAAAAATAAATAAATAAGAGAAAGAAAAGCAATATATTCTTAGGGCATAAATACATGTCATATGCAATTATGAACCCCATTTGATCGGTCTGAACGCAAATACCAACGCGCGAAGTAGTACGAATGACTCTGCCGAGCAGTATCGCCAGCGGTTAAGCAGTTTCCAACTGCTGCGCTTGATGCGCATTTACATTCGCACGCCCGTGCAGCCGGTAAAACCCCTTGATGTTAGAAAGTAGCGACACGCTTCGATCTACGCCGCAACACCCTCGCCGGCGCGGTCAACCTCCTATTTTTCTCCCCCTCTTTCGCGGAGGCAGCGCATCCGCCCCGGGCCTGACCGGCCTGGCACAACACCCCTGCAGACTCTGCAGCACGCCAAGGCCTTCCATCTCGGCCTGATACGTGCCGCCTATGCCTGCCGGTTTTGCTTCGCCCAGCCATGGCGACTCCACTCTATCCCTTCTTTCGCTCCCACTTACCCCTCCCCGTTGGCGCTGAGCCGTGCTCCCTCAAGGGCTGCAGAAGATAGCGCCAACCTTTCCCTTTCCCTCAAGAACCACTTACCACGCTGAATGGCTGCGGCGCTCGAGACTACCCCGTCAGGTGACCCTGACGTCACGAAAACGGCGCGAAACTTGCTTTCGCGCGCCTTTAGTTTCTCCCGCTCGCCATGAGCAGTCCAAGTGGTGGTCGCGCTGCCGCTCCGAACGTGTGTTTCCCAAGTTTTTCCATCCTTTCGTAGGAATCTGAGATTCGTTCTCCGTGAAAATGCCTTGCTGCTGCGCGTTTCAATGCAGCAGCAGGCCAGAGAAAGGGCAAGCCTTATTTTATATCCCCCGAGGTGAACGGAATGTCGTGCGTCGGAAGCAGTGGCTCCATAACATCGGGAGAAGGGATTTCGCCCCTTCTAAGCACGCCGTTCTTTGCGAGGTGAATGTTGCAGCTTTCCTCATATTTGTGGATGAAGTTGTATGCAGATTTTAATGCTCTTCGCATAGCCGGACTCTTTGTTCAGTCAATACAGAGCACCTATAACTGTGCATATACTTTTTTTTAAGTGAGTCGGCGGAAATTTTCGTTGACTCTTCGAGCCGTGACGAAGCTTTTTGTGTTTTCGCGCGTGCGTTAGTTTTCAAATGTATGTAATTTGTGAGTTAATGACTGTAACTCATACTTTGTAGTTGTGTGCGTGTGTGTGTGCGTGTTTGTAATTAAAGAGAAACTGAGACTTCCACCCAAATGTAGCAATTCGCTACTATGGAAACCCAACTGGGTTCCTCGAAAGAAAGCCTCGCAGTTGAAGAAAAATTCGTCCTGGTCCGGGACTCGAACCCGGGACCACCGCCTTTCCGGGGCAGCCGCTCTACCATCTGAGCTAACCAGGCGGCTAGCAGATGGCAGGGCGAAGTCGAATTTGTCGACAACTCGAAGCAAAGGCAAGTATATGATGTAATAGTTCAGCGGAAATCCGCTAGGTGGAGATAAGTAATTAAAGAGAAACTGAGACTTCCACCCAAATGTAGCAATTCGCTACTATGGAAACCCAACTGGGTTCCTCGAAAGAAAGCCTCGCAGTTGAAGAAAAATTCGTCCTGGTCCGGGACTCGAACCCGGGACCACCGCCTTTCCGGGGCAGCCGCTCTACCATCTGAGCTAACCAGGCGGCTAGCAGATGGCAGGGCGAAGTCGAATTTGTCGACAACTCGAAGCAAAGGCAAGTATATGATGTAATAGTTCAGCGGAAATCCGCTAGGTGGAGATAAGTAATTAAAGAGAAACTGAGACTTCCACCCAAATGTAGCAATTCGCTACTATGGAAACCTTCTTCAACTGCGAGGCTTTCTTTCGAGGAACCCAGTTGGGTTTCCATAGTAGCGAATTGCTACATTTGGGTGGAAGTCTCAGTTTCTCTTTAATTACTTATCTCCACCTAGCGGATTCCGCTGAACTATTACATCATATACTTGCCTTTGCTTCGAGTTGTCGACAAATTCGACTTCGCCCTGCCATCTGCTAGCCGCCTGGTTAGCTCAGATGGTAGAGCGGCTGCCCCGGAAAGGCGGTGGTCCCGGGTTCGAGTCCCGGACCAGGACGAATTTTTCTTCAACTGCGAGGCTTTCTTTCGAGGAACCCAGTTGGGTTTCCATAGTAGCGAATTGCTACATTTGGGTGGAAGTCTCAGTTTCTCTTTAATTACTTATCTCCACCTAGCGGATTTCCGCTGAACTATTACATCATATACTTGCCTTTGCTTCGAGTTGTCGACAAATTCGACTTCGCCCTGCCATCTGCTAGCCGCCTGGTTAGCTCAGATGGTAGAGCGGCTGCCCCGGAAAGGCGGTGGTCCCGGGTTCGAGTCCCGGACCAGGACGAATTTTTCTTCAACTGCGAGGCTTTCTTTCGAGGAACCCAGTTGGGTTTCCATAGTAGCGAATTGCTACATTTGGGTGGAAGTCTCAGTTTCTCTTTAATTACTTATCTCCACCTAGCGGATTTCCGCTGAACTATTACATCATATACTTGCCTTTGCTTCGAGTTGTCGACAAATTCGACTTCGCCCTGCCATCTGCTAGCCGCCTGGTTAGCTCAGATGGTAGAGCGGCTGCCCCGGAAAGGCGGTGGTCCCGGGTTCGAGTCCCGGACCAGGACGAATTTTTCTTCAACTGCGAGGCTTTCTTTCGAGGAACCCAGTTGGGTTTCCATAGTAGCGAATTGCTACATTTGGGTGGAAGTCTCAGTTTCTCTTTAATTACTTATCTCCACCTAGCGGATTTCCGCTGAACTATTACATCATATACTTGCCTTTGCTTCGAGTTGTCGACAAATTCGACTTCGCCCTGCCATCTGCTAGCCGCCTGGTTAGCTCAGATGGTAGAGCGGCTGCCCCGGAAAGGCGGTGGTCCCGGGTTCGAGTCCCGGACCAGGACGAATTTTTCTTCAACTGCGAGGCTTTCTTTCGAGGAACCCAGTTGGGTTTCCATAGTAGCGAATTGCTACATTTGGGTGGAAGTCTCAGTTTCTCTTTAATTACTTATCTCCACCTAGCGGATTTCCGCTGAACTATTACATCATATACTTGCCTTTGCTTCGAGTTGTCGACAAATTCGACTTCGCCCTGCCATCTGCTAGCCGCCTGGTTAGCTCAGATGGTAGAGCGGCTGCCCCGGAAAGGCGGTGGTCCCGGGTTCGAGTCCCGGACCAGGACGAATTTTTCTTCAACTGCGAGGCTTTCTTTCGAGGAACCCAGTTGGGTTTCCATAGTAGCGAATTGCTACATTTGGGTGGAAGTCTCAGTTTCTCTTTAATTACTTATCTCCACCTAGCGGATTTCCGCTGAACTATTACATCATATACTTGCCTTTGCTTCGAGTTGTCGACAAATTCGACTTCGTCCCTGCCATCTGCTAGCCGCCTGGTTAGCTCAGATGGTAGAGCGGCTGCCCCGGAAAGGCGGTGGTCCCGGGTTCGAGTCCCGGACCAGGACGAATTTTTCTTCAACTGCGAGGCTTTCTTTCGAGGAACCCAGTTGGGTTTCCATAGTAGCGAATTGCTACATTTGGGTGGAAGTCTCAGTTTCTCTTTAATTACTTATCTCCACCTAGCGGATTTCCGCTGAACTATTACATCATATACTTGCCTTTGCTTCGAGTTGTCGACAAATTCGACTTCGCCCTGCCATCTGCTAGCCGCCTGGTTAGCTCAGATGGTAGAGCGGCTGCCCCGGAAAGGCGGTGGTCCCGGGTTCGAGTCCCGGACCAGGACGAATTTTTCTTCAACTGCGAGGCTTTCTTTCGAGGAACCCAGTTGGGTTTCCATAGTAGCGAATTGCTACATTTGGGTGGAAGTCTCAGTTTCTCTTTAATTACTTATCTCCACCTAGCGGATTTCCGCTGAACTATTACATCATATACTTGCCTTTGCTTCGAGTTGTCGACAAATTCGACTTCGCCCTGCCATCTGCTAGCCGCCTGGTTAGCTCAGATGGTAGAGCGGCTGCCCCGGAAAGGCGGTGGTCCCGGGTTCGAGTCCCGGACCAGGACGAATTTTTCTTCAACTGCGAGGCTTTCTTTCGAGGAACCCAGTTGGGTTTCCATAGTAGCGAATTGCTACATTTGGGTGGAAGTCTCAGTTTCTCTTTAATTACTTATCTCCACCTAGCGGATTTCCGCTGAACTATTACATCATATACTTGCCTTTGCTTCGAGTTGTCGACAAATTCGACTTCGCCCTGCCATCTGCTAGCCGCCTGGTTAGCTCAGATGGTAGAGCGGCTGCCCCGGAAAGGCGGTGGTCCCGGGTTCGAGTCCCGGACCAGGACGAATTTTTCTTCAACTGCGAGGCTTTCTTTCGAGGAACCCAGTTGGGTTTTCATAGTAGCGAATTGCTACATTTGGGTGGAAGTCTCAGTTTCTCTTTAATTACTTATCTCCACCTAGCGGATTTCCGCTGAACTATTACATCATATACTTGCCTTTGCTTCGAGTTGTCGACAAATTCGACTTCGCCCTGCCATCTGCTAGCCGCCTGGTTAGCTCAGATGGTAGAGCGGCTGCCCCGGAAAGGCGGTGGTCCCGGGTTCGAGTCCCGGACCAGGACGAATTTTTCTTCAACTGCGAGGCTTTCTTTCGAGGAACCCAGTTGGGTTTCCATAGTAGCGAATTGCTACATTTGGGTGGAAGTCTCAGTTTCTCTTTAATTACTTATCTCCACCTAGCGGATTTCCGCTGAACTATTACATCATATACTTGCCTTTGCTTCGAGTTGTCGACAAATTCGACTTCGCCCTGCCATCTGCTAGCCGCCTGGTTAGCTCAGATGGTAGAGCGGCTGCCCCGGAAAGGCGGTGGTCCCGGGTTCGAGTCCCGGACCAGGACGAATTTTTCTTCAACTGCGAGGCTTTCTTTCGAGGAACCCAGTTGGGTTTCCATAGTAGCGAATTGCTACATTTGGGTGGAAGTCTCAGTTTCTCTTTAATTACTTATCTCCACCTAGCGGATTTCCGCTGAACTATTACATCATGTGCGTGTTTGTGTATGTGCGTGCGTGTGTGCGTGCATGTGTGTTCATGTATGTGTGTGCGCGCGCGTGTGTGTGTGCGTGTGATCCTTGCGCCTGATACTTGTGAAGCCAAGGAACTATTTTACTCTTATTGCGTGCTTATTGTATCTTTGCAAAGTTTCAATACTGCTAGCATTTTTTTTCTTTATGTACTTTATGTTGCGAAGGCATGAACCGCAATATATAGGTAGATAAGTGGTATTATGTATTATGTATTATTCGCGCATGCTCATTAAGTACAAGCCACGTGCTTCTGATAATCTCCCTCAATTCTGATAAACTTGACATCTTGAAGTCTGTAAGTTAATTATCAAGTGCCAGTCTTAGCAGTTTCCGTGTAAGCAATCAGCCTTTTTTTTTTGAGAGAGAGACTTAGGTTACTCCCAGAGGTGATGGAATGTAATTTCTCGTCGTTTCATAGTGACGGAATACAGGCGCGTGTGTAAAGTTCTATGTTGGCTGTTTCGCAAACACAGCACGTATTTCGCACAGTGGCATTGGTACAAAGGCTTTTGGCCCACTCATTTTGGCGAATTCACTTTAAGTAAACTATCACATTTCTTCTTGGTTACCTTCTCTGAGCCTTTTAAGAGCGAAGATTGTGAACCAAGTTCTCGTTTATACTCTACGCTGCTTATATTGTATGCACCCAATACACCTCCGCGTTACGGACAACCCAAGTGGCGACGTAGAGGTAAACAGCTCAGCCACTGCTTGGTACTCAATTTTTCGGAGCGCTTCCGCTTGTATTTATCGAAGCGTCCTCAAAAAAAAAAATGTCACGACGTTCTATCGGAAACGTACTTTCGTCATGACAGTTTCACAAGGGATAAATTCCCATACAACGCTTCAAAGGGCCGAATAAACTAGCGCGCGCATTGATTCTAATGCGGCTGCAGCGAGCCACTGGAGGGTTCAGCGCCGCGCCGGCCCGGTGAGGGGGAGAAATCCGAGGAGAATTGAGGAGGGAAGGGCGCGCGCGGGGGAGAAGTGTAAGTACACTCTAAAGGGGCTTTAGCAGCCGGTCGATTGCAGCGCGCCCGCGCGGCGCTAAAGGGAACTACAGACCTAGGTACTTGCTGGCGACGCGTCTCCGCAAACGCCCCTAGCTCTGTCAGTCCCTGCGCCCTAGCGCCGCCGCCTCCCCAGCTTCTGCATGGCTCCACGGAGCGCGCCGCGCCAAAGGCCGGGCGGCCGCGCCGCCGGGGTCCGTCAGAATGATGCATTGAGTTAACGGTGTTGAAAACTGACTGACCACAATTTGTCACTTAGCTTGGATCTCAATTTCTTTCCCCTTTTAGTTTTACCACACGTTACCGCATACGCTAAGGTGCGCACCATGTTTTGCAAGCCGAGCCGTACCAAGCCTAAACATAGCGAGCAAGTGGCGTCGGCCACAGAGCCCACGCCGTGCATGTCCGCGTCTCGCGTGCGTTTTTCACCATGGTAGGACCAAGAGACGAGTTAAATTTAATTCACCTTCTGCAATGTGGCAAAGTAGCTTGAACTGAACTTGTGGCCGTACCTTTCGTACAGGGGAGTAATATACTCAGGCCGAATGAGAAAAAAAAAATTCAAATAACCGAAAATCAACCAAAGAAACAGAACATAAAACGTAGCAGAAAAAAAAACACACTTCAGGTTGGTGGCGCCATCTAGTGACGAAGATTTTACTTAGAGGGGGCGCTGAGTTTTTATTGCAGTAACTAACTATATTCCGCTTATCTGCTGCTGTAAAGTGTCGGCAGCGGTGCAATTTAAAACAAACAGTCCTATTTTTTATACGCAAGGCCTGAAGGTTAACCGCTCTCATCATTATCAAGTTACCGTACGCATCGAGCACACACGCAGCTCAAACGTATTCGGCCATCGCGGTACTTTACCGCACCGTAACACGGCACTACTAAATCTAATTGACTAAACAGTCCCGACAGGAGCAGAGCAGCAATGTATTGTCTCCTCTGGCTTGCTTACTAATGGCAAGAAGTTAGGCTCTAGCACTGTGGCATAATCAGTTCTTTCAGGTATGACTACGAGCTTGATGCTCTACCATTCGTCCACGATCACATGCACACTTCCCTCCGACTTCATGATCGGCCAAATGTAATCACGTTTTAACACTTCGCCAGCGCACAAATGCCATCGTAGTTTTAACATTGACCACATGACACTAACGTAAGTCCGTACGGTTGTATACACTGTGGCTAATCGCGTCAAAATCCCGTGTTTCTCTAGTTAATGCCCGTTCAGTACCTGCGCTAGAACCCAACAGTCGGCTCGCCACGGCCGCACTAGAAAACGATCGTCTTCTCAACGTGGTCGTCATCGCGCTGTTTGCGCACGCACAGCTCCGTTCGCGCAAACGCGTTGTTCCACCTTGTATCGCTTCGTTTTATCTCAAACAATGCAGGATAGACATCGATTCCAGCAGTGTGCACGCCTCCTGCTCGCGGAGAGTTGCCGAGCCTGGTCCAGCGGAGGCGTTCCCGCGGCTATGGCGGCGAGCGGGGACTAGGGGGCTCGACGCAGATAGGTACGCGCGACCCCTAGGACCGAAAAGCACCTAGATGCGTAGTTCCCGTTAGTGCCGCGCGGGTGCGCTGCAGTCATCCGGCTGTACGGGCGCGCGAATGTAAATGCGCGACCTTGATGCGGCCCAATCCACTTCGACCGCAGCGCCGCGGTCGAAGTGGATTTTTCCACGTCGGGCGCCTCACGGCAAAGCATGCGCCGCCCCATCCGCTCGTCCCACTCGACCATATTCTAGTACACTCTAATAAAATATAGGCTGATGATGATGATGATGATGATGATGACGCCTAGAGGGGTCTAGGAGCATAGCGCGCGCTGTCGCGGCGCGATCTCTAAGGCCAGGGACGCGGAAAAGTGTGTCGACTTCAATTCAACAGATGGCGCCACGGCATTTATAGCGCCAGTCAACGATGTACAGTCATGTGGCGCCTTATTGACCCTTTTCGCGGAGCAGTTTGCTCTAGAGCAACGCCTCCTCTAGAAAGATGCCTGCGGCGTCGCTCGCTTACCCATTGTAGCCGTCGCGCCTTGAGTTGCGGTGGGTTGTCGAGAGATGGCGCCAGCATCTACCCTATCTCCGCAGGGGGTTGGGTTGGTGCGGTGTCACGGCGGTAGCGGCGTCGGCGGCCGTGCGGTGGTGTGCGCATGCGCGCATGTGTGTTGCAAGCGATCACCGCTACGATCACTAGCTTCTACCTCAAGTGGAAAGGAGGAAAATGGGAAAGGTAAGGGCAGCAGGTTTTTGGCGCACGCGGCAGGCATCTTTCTAGAGGAGGCGTTGTCTAGAGGAACGGGATGACGCTTACGGCGGCGCGCCATACGTTGCCTCAGCCAATGCGCACGAATACGAAAGCACTACTGATGCTGCCCTGCTACTGTTCGATCAGTTGTCGGAAATGCAAGTCGGTGTTCACTAATGCATTGTGCCCAATTCATACTGTAAAATGCGTAACGATAAAGGTAAGACGTGTGCGGTAGTTAGCTGCAAATATGGTGATTCGTATATTAAGGAGGGGAATCAACCTGTGGCGCCGCTGCTACATAAGGACTGCCTGTGTTGCCGGCCCTTCGCGATGAACGGCTGTCCTCGAGGATAATAAAAAAAAAGATAATTCATCCGCCAGCGCTGTATATAGCTAACCTCCAAATAAAGGACTCCGCAACGTCGGCACTTAAAAGTGAGTACCGCTCGTTACAAAAGGAGGTAACGCCACTTACTGGCATAGTAAGTTTCTCGCACGTTATTTACACACATCTGCCTCTCCTCGCATGCAAACTTACACCCACCCTATCGCCAACGTATCAATAATAAGTGAATGGGCACACACTTGAATCAATGTGCCGAAACCTGAGTGACGGCGACTACACCGACAAGACACGTATGTTGGAAGCTGAACGTTTTGTGACGGTCCACAAGGTAAGCGAGGGACTGGCGATAATACGTCTTTGCTACAAGCTACCACAAAGTACGGAACATTTACATTCCAAGCTTTGTGCGCCGCAAGAAAAAGTATATCGCAGCAGAGCACACCCGCGAGCGATTAGGCTGAAAATAAACAATCAAATAGTGGCCGCACCGAGGAACCGAGAAACTTTACTGAGTCAGAAACACGACAAGCCACTGTTTCAGAATGTTTGCCACATAAAGAACGAGCACATAGATTCTGATTTAATTCATAATCGGAATGTTCGGGTGCTTGGAATACACGTCTAGCCCCGCTGTTAGTACAGGCACCATATACGCTGCTCGCGCAGTTTGGACAAGGCGTAAAGCTCTGAAAGCACTTGCATGTCCTCTAAAGCTGTGGCCAAAACTTGTTGTCGTCCACACAGTCACCGTCTACGATATGCGTAGAAACGGAGGTTTGCTGCGCCGCACCGGCGTCACGCACTTGCATTGTAAACACGGAGGCAACGGAGGCAGCTGAGGCAAGCAATGGACGCGTCACCACGTGATCAACCATGGCAGCACCCACGGGAGTGCCGGGAAAAGGGTCAATAGACGGAAATCGACACATTCTTCCGTGTCGATGGCGACCCTCTGAGCCCTTTCGTGCCAAAACTAACAACTGATTTCGATAATAACGACAAAAAAGCATTATTACTTTGTCCTCGGCGTCAGATCAAACTAAGTGAGTACCGATTTTTTACAATTTACTTGATGCTGTCACGATGCAAACAAGTATTACGGGCGAATTGGAATCGGCGCTGCCATGTTGCGCAAATACTTGCGTTGCTCAGGGGGCGCTGCAAGAATGGTGCTAAACAGCGCCCTCAATCCGAAACTGGGTAGCTCGGTCGTCTGCTTCGGGAAGCAATATGGACCCGCCACTTTCGGTTGTGTTGTGCCACGGCTTGCAGCGAATACCGAGCGCCGAAGATTTTTCCGTGGGTGGCATGCTGCGTAAAGGCCAGAAATTATGCAACGCCGAATACGTGTACGCCGTTCGAGAAATAAGCGACGAAGTTTTAGCGCGGTGTCAATCGCAAGTGAAGCGAGTCCCACACGTGCGAAGTTCAACTTCAGGTAAGGTTTGCACGCTGCTAGATACAGGCGCACAAACGCGAGGAAATGCTTTCTATAAATTAATTCACAGCAGCGATACGCAGACATGTGTACGGAAATGCTCGAGCGCACGATCGTACGCGCCGCGACGACAGCGGTCTTTCCACATGCCGCGAAATGGCGGGTCTCCTGCAATCTTTGTTGACTGCATGCCGCTAGACAAGTAGTTATGCCTGCGGTGTAGTAGCGGCCATCTGTCCCTTTAGCAATTGATAAATAACTGATGCAATGCATATAAGCTCGCAGTAACGTACGTACGTGCGAATCACGCTGCAGCGCGAACTCGTGCGCTGCTCGCTTGATGTAGCTTTTAATGACAGCGCTCGAACATCGATGTGCTGTAATCAATACTACCTTGCTGTGCTGCCTCAACGTGTTGGCTTGAGGTCAAGGATGAGCACATTCAACTGTCTTACCTGTGCTGCTCATAGTGGGGTAGTGAATTGTCACCGAATCAGCCCGACCATTTGTGGTCATTTGCACACACCTGGTCACTTCACCACTTCGCACCGGTCGAACTGTCAATTGTCGCTGTGGCCGGGTCTCGAATCGTGAATCACCAGCCATGCCTGCTGCTATGTCGGTCATCCAATTCGCTTACCCAGCGCGACGAACTGCAGTTATCCAGCACGCCCGACGCTCTACTTCGTGAGGCCTTGAAGGAAAACGGTAGAATCTGATGTTGGGATTCAGGCCTTCTTGTTCATGGCAGCCCACGACGCAGCAGAAACGACGGTGACGCTTTTGCGAGGCTGAGCTAGGTCTCTCCGGATCGGCGTCGCCGATGTCTTCTGCTTCCAGCATTACGTCCCACGGCACACGGAGAGTCCGTTTTCGTATAACTATAGGCTGCGTCTAGCTCGCAGCCTGGTCGCCATGGTCTGTGAGAAGTGACGAGCCTTTTCGCACTTGAAACAGGGCAGAAGAAAGTGCGAATCGACGCAAAACGCGGGATAGAAACGTGCTTCGCCACAGCCAGGGCTCAATACTATCCAAGCTGGTACTACCCAGATGACGTTTTTCGCCGCCACCAGGCGCCGCTACTATACCTCAAACTCCAGCGCAGGACGCCCGACGGAGCATTCTGGTAAACTTATACCGGAGCCCGCTAAACTCCGCGCGTGCGCAGTCTTGGCAGCTGGTAAGCCTCAGCTAAAACTGTTTAATAACTATACTATGGTAAGAAAGCATAGAAAATGTAAAAGACGATTATTTCAAGTAAGCAACTCGAAATGAGTTTTTCTACATGCGTGTCACGACGTAGACGAAAGACATTGGAAATTGGGAAGGTTGCCATACTCGCGTGCGAAAATCAGCCCAGCCCTTATTCTGGTCGGTAGTGGTCTCCCCATTTACATCAACTGATCACCCCACTACTAAATTTAATACTTTCAAACTCAGAAGCAGACGCACTTTGCAGAAAGCAGCTTCAAACAAAGCCGGACTGAATGCTGAAAGAAGCTACAGCCAACGCACTTTTTCTTTTTTTTTTGCGTAAATGGCCCCGTGTCGCAGAAAATCCCGTGTCGGCGTTGGCGTCTGCCGTCGGCGGTATTGTCCGTCATAAAAATCCACCCCGAACCATAACAACGAAGGCCCTCCACGTGGCGCATAGGCGTTACTGACATAATTGACTTATCAGTGTCAGAAAATTCGTAAAGTACACAACCTACAGACATGATAGCGTCGAATTGTAATTTGAATATACGAGAAAATGTATGCGGAAACTCACACACAAACCCTTTTTTGCTCGCGATGAGTCACTGCTTGTAGCCTTACGGGGGTATGAGCTCTGCCATGCACTGCCGCTGGGATCGGCCACCGCTGTTTTCTGTCGACGTTACGCCACGGACAAATCCCCTCATCTTCGCCGTAGACAGCTGCGCTGTAAAACGAAATGCAGCTGGGCAGGCCATGTAATGCGTAGAACAGATAACCAGTGGACCATTAGTGTTTCAGAATGGATGAGTGGGCACAAGAGTGGCGCTACAGCCAACATGGCTGACATTCGTTCCTTCCACTTCATACAGGCCGTGACTTGGTTCGCGGGATTCCGTGGCCATGGTGTCGGTTCCGCGAGTACCCCCGCCGCCTACCTGCTTGTGCCTAAAGTGGTCCGCCCCTCGCCGATCACCGACGCCACTGGAAGCACTTTCCTCGGCCAATCTGGGACAGCCCCATCGACAAGAAGATCAGTTGCAACCGAACTTATAAAAGGCCCCGCACTACAGTCCGGGCTTCAGTGGGCACAGGAGTGGCGCTACAGCCAACATGGCTGACATTCGTTCCTTCCACTTCATACAGGCCGTGACTTGGTTCGTGGGATTCCTTGGCCATGGTGTCGGTTCTGCGAGTACCCCCGCCGCCTACCTGCTTGTGCCTAAAGTGGTCCGCCCCTCGCTGATCACCGACGCCACTGGAAGCACTTTCCTCGGCCAAACTGGGACAGCCCCATCGACAAGAAGATCAGTTGCAACCGAACTTATAAAAGGCCCCGCACTACAGTCGGGCTTCAGTGGGCACAGGTATACAGCCAACATGGCTGACATTTGTTCCTTCCACTTCATACAGGTCTGTAATGACACTTCCCTTTATGCTAAACGTTCTAGCAATCGATGTCTTCTGCTACTCCCGTGCCCCAAAGTGTTATGTGATTTGAGTGATGAATGCTTTTTCGTAATATGCCAATTGCTTTGTTGTGGTGACATTGAAACCAATCCTGGCCCTGACGACAACTCGCAAAAAGAAATCTTAGAGCTTTTAAAGGACTTGAAACGCCAGACGAGCAGTCTAACTCAGGGGCAGGCGGATCTGTTGACCGCCGTAAACGAAGTCAAGGAGGCACAGAAATCGCTAGAAGATAAGTTTGCCTTGATGGGGGAAAGGTTGCTGAAAGTCGAGGCCAGAACTGGTACAATTGACCGTATTGAATATGCTGTTCATGTCGCGCAGAAATCTGTTTCCGATATAACGCGACAAAATAACGACATCAACTTTCGCCTAAATGAGCTTGAGGACAGGTCTCGCCGCAACAACCTTGTTTTCTTTGGTGTAGCTGATAATAATGAATCATGGAGCAAAAGTGAAGAAAAGGTAATCGGCCTTCTAACACAACACATTGATAGCAATTTAACCTCAGACGCAATTGAAAGAGCACACCGCTTAGGTGGACCCTACCAGGAAAATAAGTGCAGACCGCTCATTGTCAGGTTTTACAACTTTAAAACTCGACAGAACATTCTCTTTCAGCGCTCGAAACTCAGGTCGTGTAACGTATCCGTAACCGAAGATTTCTCGTTTGCTACTCGTCAGGATCGCAAATGTTTGATTAATTTTGCTAAAGCATTACCTGAGTCGCCTGCTTACCACCTTCGATATGATAAACTGTTTGTCAATGACACGTGCTATACGCATGATCGCAGTAGCGTGCGTGAACGAAGTCGCAATCCTAAAACGCCCGCCTCCGTCCGTGTCTTCTTCGCGCTTGTATCAAGAATATGTTACCGTACCAACTCGCCCAACTATCCATTCTTATGCATCATGAAACATCGTGATGAAATTGACATTGGTATATCCTCGTGTGATGCAGATTTAATCGTGCTAACGGAAACATGGCTGCACCCGCGAGTACGCAGTACCGAACTTTTCCAGTCGAACAAGTCCTATGATGTATATCGCTGTGACAGGGAAGAGCGGCGGTGTTTTGATAGCAGTAGCGCTAGGCATCCCGTCGTTTCGTGTGGACACTGAATCAAATCTAGAAATAGTGTGGGCGTGTCTTATGCTAAATAAAGATACTCGAATCGTATTAGGAGCCTGCTATCGCCCCCCCAATGCCGCGTCAAGTTTCGTTGATGACCTACATGATGTCGTAAATGTTATTGTTAGCCGGTATCCTTCCTCTCCAATCATTCTTTTAGGGGACTTTAATTATCCGAACATCACGTGGTCGGATGGACTTACACTACTTAACCCATTCTCGTCGCACTGTGAGGATTTCTTAGACATGTGTGGATGCTTTAATTTCACGCAGATGGTAACGAAGCCTACCAGAATTACCGCAGATACATCTAGTGCATTAGACCTTATTTTGTCTACACACCCACTTCTCATTTCCACACTCACGCACTTGCCTGGTTTTAGCGACCATTTGCTGCTCCACTTCGACATTAACATGTCTTTTTCCCGACAGAAAAAAGAAAACAAATTTATCCGTGACTACAAAAAAGCAAATTTTGATATTATTAATCATGAACTGTGCACATATTTTGATGCTTACGTCATTGATTTTGATACACGGAATGTCGAAGAAAACTGGCTTCTATTTCGAAATAAAGTCGCGCAGCTTATCACTGCATACGTTCCACTGAGACGCATTCAGTGCAATAAAGCGTCACCTTGGTTTAACAAAGAGCTAAAGCTTCTGTCCAATAAAAAAAAAAGCGCCTGTTTCGTTCAGCAAAGTTACGAAGAACAGGAAATCACTGGGAAGCATATAGCAATGTTGAAGTCGAGTACCGCACAGCACTCTGTCACGCCAAAGATTATTACTTTACTAATACTCTCCCAGCCCTCTTATTAGGTAATCCTAAAGCATTTTGGAGAAGCGTAAATGTGACGGAAACTAGTGTTATTTCTCTTAATAATTCTGAAAATGAACCGATACCACCCGAAGAATGCGCCTCAGTGTTTAACAATGTTTTTTCGCACAATTTTTCTTCATGTCGAGTTGGCTGTGTTAATTATGTGTCACATCATGATTATCCTTTGATGTCCCCTATCATGTTCGAGCACTCTGGAATAGTACACCTAATCGACTCGCTAGAGATTTCTTCGTCTTGTGGAACTGACAGTATCAACTCTAAATTTCTAAAACAAACCAAACATTCCTCATCTTTTTTCTTGGTTAAACTCTTCCAGCAGATACTGGTATCCTTCCTTTAGATTGGAAGATTGGGAAGGTGGTTCCTGTTCATAAATCAGGCAGCAAACATTTTCCATTAAATTATCGGCCCATTTCGCTAACAAGTATCCCTTGCAAACTGATGGAGCACATGTTGTACAGTCATATCTTTAACTTTTTGGAATCAAATTCTTTCTTTACGTCATCACAACACTGCTTTAGGCGTTCGTTTTCTTGTGAAACTCAATTACTTCTTTTCACTCACCGCTTGCACTCTATACTAGACAAGAATTCCCGAATCGATTGCGCCTTTCTAGACTTCTCGAAGGCTTTTGATAAGGTTACTCACGTGCTGATTATGCAGAAACTTTCCTCTTTAAACCTGGACCATAATGTACTTACCTGGCTTGAATACTTCTTAATCAATCGCCGACAGTATGTTTCTGTCAACGGTCATGATTCACCCTTAATTAACGTAGCATCAGGAGTTCCGCAGGGCTCTGTTTTAGGTCCATTACTTTTTCTAATATACATTAACGACTTGCCCGATTGTGTGTCATCTTCAGTTCACTTATACGCCGATGACTGTGTACTGTGTCGTGAAATTCGTGATGATAAAGACCAGGAAATTCTACAGACTGATCTAAATAACATCGCCGCTTGGTGTAAAAGCTGGCACATGGAACTAAGCCCCAAGAAGTGCAAGCTGATGACTGTTACAAGATGCGACGTGTGTGTACCTGCATATATGCTTAACCACGTCCAGCTAGAACATGTTTCATCCTACCGTTATCTAGGTGCAACTATATCATCTGACTTATCCCGGAAATGTCACATCGACTCCATAATCAATAACGCAAATCGTATGTTAGGCTACTTGCGGCGAAACTTTAGCAAATCCCCTTCATCAATGAAACTACTATTGTATAAAACACTAGTCCGATCTAAGCTGGAATACGCTGCTGCCATTTGGGACCCTTACAATGCTACTCTTGTTAAATCTCTTGAAATGGTTCAGAATAATTCCACTGGTTTCATTCACTCAAACTACGATCGTACTTCTAGCATAACTCTTATGAAAAGCAACTTGTGTCTACCATCTTTATCACTGCGCAGAAAGGCTTTTCGCTTATGCCTTTTTCATAAAGTATTTCATCATCATATTCTTAGCAATGAGCTCATTTTAGCACCTACTTATCTGTCATCTCGAGTTGATCACCGTCATAAAGTAAGAGGCACTTTTTGTCACACAAACAGGTTTTTATATTCATTTATTCCCCTTACAACGAACGACTGGAACCACCTTCCTGATGCTATCGTGTCAATCGAAGACGGCGCACTTTTCCGCCGAGCATTGTTTGCTTTTTTTTTTTCAACTGTGACCATGCACGTGGCCACATGCGCTGTATTTGCGCAAGCGCTGTCGCGCCGTATTTTTTATTTTTATTTTGTTCCGTTCATATGTTGCTATATTTATGTAATTTGAATATCATAGTATTCTTGTTATTTGATTTCTTAATGATTCCGTCCACTGCACGTGTCGCTTGCATTTTATAAATCCGTAGTAATCATTGTTATTGTTATTCGCATGTATCCCACTCCCCTCTATAATGCCTTGGCGCTTGAGGGCATGTGAAATAAATAAATAAATAAATAAAAAAATTGTCGCAGTTTCACCTGAAAGGCAAAGCATCAATTGCGATAGCAAATTTGTAGAGAGCTATACGGAGTAATGATAGTAGCTTTATCAGCTGTATAAATTTGGACATGCAGCAGCACCGGCAACACGCAGAACTGTTGTCGACGCCGTCGGCGTTTTGCCCGCGTTCGCACAAAATGCGTGCGGCGTTGGTGAGTGTTGCCGGAGCCTCTGATATAAATAGGCACCTGGTGCCGCAGCTACACGTCGCCTCCCTTCCCTCCCCCTCCCCCCTACAGCCTTTCGTGCGTCAGAAGAAGGCGCGTTTGCTGGCGCTGAGCCGTGCTCCCTCAAGGGCTGCAGAAGATAGCGCCAACCTTTCCCTTTCCCTCAAGAACCACTTACCAAGGCGCGTTTGCTCTACATATATGGTGATTGTAAAGGAGGAAAGAGACGCCTACTTCTGCAGCCCTTAAGGGAGCACGGCACAGAACGCGCGTTTGTTCTCCGCCGTTCGTTCACTCCCCGTGAAAGCGCGCGTCCCTCGCGCCCTTTCACTCGCACATACAGCGTTCGGCGGCGCG